>NW_027187323.1:499109-550544 GCF_028583685.1 Petaurus breviceps papuanus
GCCCCAAGGAGTAAGCGACGCTGTGTGCTGGAGAGGAAGCAGCCGTACAGTGGGGACGAATGGTGTTCGGGGCCTGACAGCGATGAGGACGACAAGCCCATTGGGGCCACCCATAGTGAGTTCCCGTTTGGGCAAGGATGCAGACCTTCAGATAGATGAAAGGAGGGCTCCTTAGTCTTTGTCCTGTGTGGGTGGTTGGGGCGGAGGGGTGCTTTGGGGAAAAGAGGCCCCCAGGCTCCTCCCACAAGGGATGAGACTTCATCTTTAGCCATAGAGGCCAAGACCCTAGCAAGGAGCCCCCATCCAACCATGTCAAGTCTTGGAGCTGGGGACAGTAGGTGACAGGGCAGCTTTACCTAGAACCCTTTAGTGTCAGACCCAGAGATCCCCAGAATCAGCGGTCCCCCAACCCTTCCCTTTTTACATTCTCCCATTCTGGCTTTCAAGGTACCCTAAGGGGCAAGTCCCAGCCGAGACCCCATCCTATCTCCAACCAGAGCCCAGAAGAGTCACATGCTAGGTCCCTCTCCTACTGCCGCCCCCACACTGGTCATCATCTGTCCCATTCCTGGTCCTCAGTTTCCCTCTATCTGAAAGGAATTGGGGGTAATGAGTCACCCTCATCCCTGGAAAGCCTAAGTAGATACCTTGGCTCCTTGGCCTGTGCTGCCACCTGCTGGTTTGGTCAGGGAGGGCAGTGCTGGCTCACGCTTTTCTCTGATACAACTAGCTAGTTCTGTTGGGTAGAGACTTTGCTGAGTAGCCCTAGTCAGGGGTTCAGCCCTACTGTGGGCTATTTAGTTCCACTGTGTTCCTGGGCACCAGTTGCTTTCTTCTGACCACCTCAGAAATGGGTCACAAAAATCACAAGGGATACCAAGAGTTTGTGTGACAGGACCAGTACAAAATAATTTTCCCCTGTTACTGTATAGTACCTGTTATATATAATAGGCATTTAATAAATGCCTGATGATTTATTGATTGATTGATCATTCATTCAGTTTGTATTGAGTGCACGGATAAGACAAATTCCTTCAGGTGAAGGACCTTACAAAGTAGCTGGAGAGAAAAGATTTTCCCATGTAAAGATGACTAGTATCGGCCCCCTCCTAGACCATAAGCCCTGTGATGCCTGTCCACAATCAGGTTTTGTTTTTTTTTTTGGTCTTTTGGAGGGGGGAAAGGAGGGCAATTGGGGTTAAGTGACTTTCCCAAGGTCACACAGCTAGTAAGTTTTAAGTGTCTGAAGCCAGATTTGAACTCAGGTCCTCCTGACTCCAAGGCTGGTGCTCTATTCACTGTGCCACCTAGCTGCCCCCCTCCCCCCCATCATGGTTTTTCTAAACTTGGAATCTCTGGCAACACCCAGCAGAGTAGGCATTTTGTTTTTGTTTTGTTTTTTGCTTTTTTGGAGGGCAATTGGAGTTAAGTGACTTGCCCAAGGTCACATGGCTAGTTTTTGTGTTAAGTGTCTGAGGTCAGATTTGAACTCAGGTCCTCCTGACTCCAGGGCTGGGGCTTTATTCACTGAGCCACCTAGCCACTCCCAGAGTAGGCATTTTAACAAATGTTTGCCAAATGAATCAACTAGCAGACCAGACTATCTCTGTGCATGTTGCATAGCAGTGAGTGTCAAACATAAGTAGAAACATCGTAGAAAGCTACAAATTAATATTATTGATATTATATTGTATTTCTTTTGTTAAACATTTCCCCAGCACATTTAAATCTCATCCTAGCTACCAGGGCCCAAGTTTGACACCTTTGTGGTACAGGAAGCAGGTCACCATGGTCAGTCTGGGCAGGCTTGTTTGAGGCCTGACTGCAGTGTAGGATCTGGAATGGCTACAGGGATGAAAGCCTTCCCATCCTTCAAGCCCACTTCTATGAAGCCTTCCATAACTCCCCTTTCACCTCAGCCAACAGTAATCTTCCTCTCTCACACTCTTTGGATATTCCTAGGCACTCATGTCCCTCCTGGGTACTTACGGTGTTCTCATTTGGATCGTAATCATTTTCAGAACCTCACGTGTCATAGGACATGTTTGTTGATTTAAATGATGTTATTGTGAACCACTGTTAGGAGGTGTTAGACTTTAAATAGTTTTTCTACTATTGGGGTGGTTTGGCGCCGAGCCATACTCTCATGTTTCCCCTCCCCACCACCACAACCCTTGTGATCAGCTTTTTTGTGAAGTGACTGAATGAAACCAAGAGTTATGGAACAGAAATGTTCTCTTTGCTGGTCTATATTGAAATAGACACTGTGATCCTGACTGCATTCGCATTGTTTGGACATAGAACTCCCTCCAGTTTTTTCAGTCCATGTCATGGTCATGAAAGTCTGATAATACCTTACATCCCACAGAGCTATTAACTTGCTTCATCCTCACTATATTCCCAGGAGGCATAGGGTAGGCATTATTAATATCTCTATTGTATAGGAGAGAAAAAACAAAGTGTATAGAGTTCAGGTGACTTCCTCAAGGTCATGTGGCAAATCCTAGTGAGGAACTGCACCTGGAACTTCACTTACCTGAGTTCTAGAGCAGGGTTCTGCCTGCCCTGCCTCACTTTCCTCTTTCTTCTTCTTTCCTCACCTAGTGCTTTTCTAGTCCAGCCACCTATGGCTGATCGATTGGAGTACAGTATATATACATAAAAACACACATGCTCAAGCCACCATCCCTTCTTTCTCTGCCATAGCGACCGGTTATCAAAAATTGGCCAAGCAAACAATATCATAAGCTCTTAGGGCATTTGTGACCAGATTGTCACTGTGAACTAGTTAGGAAAAGGTGTCTTAACTGCTTGGGATGGCTCCAGCCTAGTTCTGATGAGTAAGCCATGATCTTCCCCCAGCTCCAGAGTCTTCCTCGGTACTTTACTTCTCTGTACCTGTGATCCCCCTTTGGTGGACCTGGGCTGGGCAGAGGCCATCAGCCTGCTCACTTTCTCTCCTCCTCCTCTCCCACTGCAGATTGTAATGTAGCAGACCCAGCCATGGCCACCACACAGCTAGGCCCAGGTCCAGCTCCACCACCACCTCTCAATGAGAGTAGTGCCCCCGGACCCCCCCACGGCCCTCCAGCTGGCCTTCGTCCAGAGGGCCCTGGTGGTCTGGGAGGCCCAGGAAAGCCAACTGCTCAGTTTGTCTACGTCTTCACCACCCACCTTGCAAACACGTAAGTGCTGCTGGGGGACCATGCATCTGTTCTGTCCAGCCCCTACTCTGTGATTTCACCTGGGGACATGTATGTCCAGATGTCTTAGCAAATCACTTGGGGCCTTGGGATTAGCATGGACAGCATGGGAAGAGCAGCTTCGGGAGAGCGGGGTGTTTAGGTACAGCTAGCCCCTCATCGCTCTTTTCTTTTGGCATTTCTTCTTCCCCACTCCATGACGATCCAGGGCAGCCGAGGCTGTGTTGCAAGGACGAGTTGATTCCATTCTGGCCTACCACCAGCAAAATGTACCCCGTGCCAAGCTTGATCAGGTGAGTGTTTTTAAGGCCTAGAGATGGGCCCAATCCAGAACCTTTCCTGGGAGGTGGGCCTGAGGGTGCAGTACTGGGGGAAAGCCTGATACTGTCTGAGAGGTGGGTTCCTTTGCCTACTGCCTTCCGCCTCATACTCTGCTTTTGCTGTCCCATAGGCTCCAAAGGTGCCACCTACATCGGAACCACTTCCCTTGAGCACAGCCTCAGCAGGCACTCCCCAGTCCCAGCCACCCCCCCTGCCACCGCCTCCACCACCCCCTGGCAGTGCCCCCCCAGCTCTGCCTGCCTCCCTGCCTCCAGAGGGGCCACCTGAGGATACACACAGGGATCTAACACCCAACTCTGTGGGTGCCACCAGTAGTAACACGACAGGGGGAACCCACCCCAACACCCCTACAGCTGCCACTGCCACAAATCCCCTGGCCCCAGGAGGGGACCCTGGTGGGGCCCCTGGAGGTCCCACCTTGCTAGGGGAGGGAACTCCCACAGGCAATGGGCAGCGAGCCCTGACTGGCTCTGAGGGCCTCTCAAAGGAGCAGCTGGAACACCGAGAGCGCTCGTTACAGACGCTGCGTGACATTGAGCGGCTGCTGCTTCGGAGCGGGGAGGCCGAACCCTTCCTCAAGGGCCCGCCAGGGGCTGCCGGGGAGGGGGGGCCGCCAGCACCTGCTCCCCCGGTGCCCCAGCAGCCCCCAGCAGCCCCGCCTGGAGGACTGAAGAAGTACGAGGAGCCCCTGCAGTCCATGATCTCCCAGACGCAGAGCCTGGGAGGCCCCGGGCTGGAGCATGAGGTTCCAGGCCACCACCCAGGCAGCGACATGGGGCAGCAGATGAACATGATGATGCAGCGGCTGAGCCAGGACAGTCTGACGCCTGAACAGGTAGCCTGGCGCAAACTGCAGGAGGAGTATTATGAGGAGAAGCGGCGGAAGGAGGAGCAGATTGGCCTCCATGGGGGGCGCCCCCTGCAGGAGATGATGCTGCCCCAGGGCATGGGGGGCATGATGGTCCGGGGCCCCCCACCCCCTTACCATAGCAAGCCTGGGGACCAGTGGCCTCCAGGCATGGGGGCCCAGCTTCGGGGACCCATGGATGTCCAGGACCCAATGCAGCTCCGAGGAGGGCACCCATTTCCTGGACCTCGTTTCCCTGGCAACCAGATGCAGCGGGTGTCCGGGTTTGGAGGCATGCAAAGCATGCCTATGGACGTGCCGATGAATGCCATGCAGAGGCCTGTGAGGCCAGGTATGGGCTGGACAGAAGACTTGCCCCCGATGGGGGGGCCAGGCAACTTTGTGCAGGGTGCAGTGCCCTATCCCAGTGGTCAAAGTGAGGCGGAGAGATTCATGACCCCAAGGGCACGTGAGGAACTGCTGCGGCACCAGTTACTGGAGAAGCGGACAATGAGTATGCAGCGCCCGCTGGGCATGGCGGGCAACTCCATGGGACAGGGCATGGAGATGGAGCGTATGATTCAGGCCCACCGACAGATGGAACCGGCCATTTTCCCCGGGCAGATGACAGGTGGAGAGGGCCTGGCAGGCACCCCCATGAGCATGGAGTTTGGGGGCAGCAGGGGTCTCCTGAGCCCTCCGATGGGGCAGTCTGGTCTGAGGGATGTGGATGCCCCCATGGGGCCTGGCAATTTGAACATGAATATGAATGTCAACATGAACATGAACATGAATCTTAACGTGCAGATGACCCCTCAGCAGCAGATGCTGATGTCCCAGAAGATGCGGGGCCCTGCAGACATGATGGGCCCTCAAGGCTTGGCTCCTGAGGAGCTGGCCCGCGTCCGGGCCCAGAATGGCAGTGGCATGATGGGGGCACCACAGAAGATGCTTGTGCCCTCCCAGTTCCCCAACCAGGGCCAGCAAGGATTTTCTGGTGGGCAAGGACCCTACCCTGCCATGCCTCAGGACATGGGTAGTGCCCCAGACATGTTCAGCCCTGATCAGGGCTCAATGCCTGTGGGCAGCCTGGGTACCACAAGGCTCAGCCACATGCCCCTTCCCCCAGCACCGAACCCTCCCCCTCCTGCGCCAATGCACCCAGCCCCAGCTAGAGGGCTGGGCCGACGGCCCTCAGACCTCACCATCAGTATTAACCAGATGGGCTCACCGGGCATGGGTCACCTGAAATCACCTACGCTTAGTCAGGTGCACTCACCCTTGGTCACTTCGCCTTCTGCCAACCTCAAGTCGCCCCAGACACCCTCTCAGATGGTGCCTCTGCCTTCTGCAAACCCCCCAGGACCCCTCAAATCTCCCCAAGTCCTCAGCTCTTCCCTTAGCGTCCGTTCACCTACTGGCTCACCTAGCCGGCTTAAGTCTCCCTCCATGGCGGTGCCCTCCCCAGGCTGGGTGCCCTCACCTAAGACAGCCATGCCGAGTCCAGGAGTCAGCCAGAACAAGCAGCCACCTCTCAACTTGAACTCTTCCAATACTATGAGCAACCTGGAGCAAGGTGAGTTGTCATCGGGGCTTAGACAAAGGGGAGGTGCTGCTCATTGCTAATCTAAGATGGTCATCCCAGGAGCACCAGACAGGGAGAGATTCCAAGGGGGAGCCCCATTTGCTTGAGAGTCAGAAGTGCATAGGATCATGAGACCTACAGCTGGAAGGACTTAAAGGAAATAGTCGTTATAATCATGTGGAAATTGAGGCCCAGAGGATTTAAAAAGTTTTTCCAAAGTCATACACAGGCAGCAAACGGCAAAACCCAGATTCAAGTCTTGACTCCAAATCCGGGGGCCTTCTGCCACCTTGTGAATTTCCCAGTGGCTGTAGATAGGAAGGAAGTGTGCTTGAATCTCCCAGTGGGTGAAGGAAGACATTGCTACAGTCCTGGCCCTTTCAGAGCTTCCTAGATAACATCCTGGGATCTGTCTTAGAAAAGCAAGTGGGTGTCTGTGGGGTGAGGTTGTTCAGGGCATGAAGGTATTGAGTCAGTAGGTACCGTAGCTGTGGTCAGGCTGGTACCATGGGATGAGGGGAAGTGATCCCCGCTCTATCTCTGAGACGCCTTCCAGAGGCATCATCTTTTTCTCTCCTCTCTCCTGTAGGTGCCCTCCCTCCCAGCGGCCCTCGGAGTAGTTCCTCTGCCCCACCTGCTAATCCCCCCGGAGGCATCATGAACCCCAGCCTGCCTTTTACTTCCTCCCCAGATCCCGCCCCCTCCCAGAACCCTTTGTCGCTGATGATGTCTCAGATGTCCAAATATGCCATGCCCAGCTCCACCCCCCTATACCACAATGCCATCAAGACCATTGCCACCTCGGATGACGAACTCCTGCCTGATAGGCCTATGCTTCCACCAGGGACCATGCCAGGTGGGAAAGCAACATTCTTGGAGACTTGGCCTTTTGGCTCTGGCCCCCTGAGGCAGAATAGGAGGGAAGGAATTTTGGCTGCCCACAGTCATAGCTGGAGTTAATGAGCCAGGAGAGTATAATGCCCCTTACCCCACAGGCTGCAGATGAGCTAGGAATTATGGTGCTGCTGGCAAGAATTATGGCAGTAACAGAAATAACCTTTAATGATCTTTAAAATTCACATAGGGCTTCCCCCCCCAAGGGCACAGATAAAGAGATATAGATGTAGATATCTGTCATATATATATACATATATATATATATATGAAATAATTTTTATGTCATTTCAGTTGTGTCCAACTCTTTGTGACCCCATTTGGGGTTTTCTTGGCAAAGATACTAGAGTGGTTTTCTATTTCCTTCTCAATTTACAGATGAGGAAACTGAGGCAAATAGTGTTAAGTGACTTTCCCAGGGTTACAGTGTCTGTGGCCAGATTTGACCTCAGGTTCTCCTGACTCCAGGGCCAGCACTCTATCTACTGTGGCACCTAGTTGCCCAAAATATAAAATTAAGTAACGTATTTTATATATATATATATATATATATACATATACATATATATGTATGCATATTGCATTTGAACCTTTTAAGAGCTCTGACAACCAGGGAGGGACAGGGCTATTTCTTCTCACTATTATGGACAGGATACTTGAGATCGTGGGGAGAATAAGAATTAGAACCCTAAAAACCAGCCACGTTGATCTGAAGGAAGATGGTCAGTGGGTGCTGGGTCTCACTGAGAATGAAGGAAGAGATGGCAGATAAAGGCTGGAAGGGTTGGCTGTTTCCTTCTCCTGATGCAGAAAGCACATATGACCCCTTTGTCCTTTTCTTTCAGGGATCAACACCAACCAGCCCAACCAGTTGCACCTGAACTCGGCAGCTGCCCAGAGCCCCATGGGCATGAACCTGCCTGGCCAACAGCCCCTGTCTCATGAGCCCCCGCCTGCCATGCTGCCCTCACCCAACCCAATGGGCTCCAACATTCCGCTGCACCCCAATGCACAGGGGCCTGGTGGCCCCCCCCCCGAACTCCATGATGATGCCTCCTGGTGCCCCAGACTCCCTGAACCCTCCTTGTGGCCCCATGCCCAACGCATCCCAAATGATGTCCTCTAACCAGCTGGTATTCCCCCCTCGGCTTCAGCAGCCCCATGGTGCCATGCCCCCTGGGGGAGGTGGGGGTGGGGGTCCCGGCATGCAGCAGCATTATCCACCCGGGATGCCCCTGCCCCCCGAGGACCTGCCTAGTCAACCATCAGGCCCCATGCCACCCCAGCAGCATCTGATGGGAAAGGGGCTGGCAGGGCGAATGGGCGAGCCGTACCCTCCAGGAGTTCTGCCAGGTGTGGCATCAGTGCTGAATGACCCTGAGCTGAGTGAGGTGATCCGACCCACCCCAACAGGCATTCCTGAATTCGACCTGTCCCGGATTATCCCCTCGGAGAAACCCAGCAGCACCCTGCAATACTTCCCCAAAAGCGAGAACCAGCCTCCCAAAACCCAGCCCCCCAACCTCCACCTCATGAACCTTCAGAACATGATGGCTGAGCAGACCCCTTCCCGGCCCCCCAACATCCCAGGTCAGCAGGGTGTCCAGAGGGGTCTCAACATGTCCATGTGCCATCCCGGACAGATGCCCTTATTGGGCAGGACAGGTGTGCCCCCCCAGCAAGGCATGATGCCCCATGGCCTCCATCAGGGGGTCATGTCCCCCCCTCAAGGCCTCATGGCCCAGCAGAATTTCATGCTGATGAAACAGAGGGGTGTCGGGGGGGAGGTATACAGTCAACCCCCCCATATGCTCTCTCCCCAAGGCTCCCTGATGGGGCCCCCACCCCAGCAGAACCTTATGGTGTCCCACCCCCTGCGACAACGCAGTGTGTCTCTGGACAGCCAGATGGGCTACCTCCCTGGTCCTGGCAACATGGCCAACCTACCCTTCTAGCCAGCTTGGGATAGGGAGGTGGGGCATGTGGGTATAGGAGATGGGGAGGATCTGGTATGGAAAATTTTACAAACTTTTAAAAACTCATCCCCTACAACTTTTGAATGGCCTAGTGTCATGGGGTGGGGGGTGGGGGGCCTTGTGTGTTGGAGTGGCATCTGTGGAAACCAGATAATGCTGTTGGCTTGGGGTGAATAGTTGGGGTGGGCGGGGTTAATTTTGGTTTGGGTTTTTACTCGGTTTCAGCCCCCAGGACTCCCTTTCTTCCTCCCCTTTTCCCCTATTCTGATTTCTTGGGAGTTTGTTGGTCTCACTTTCCTTCCCCCTTGTCGGTTACTCAGCATCAGTGAATTAACATGTGCTTGTTGGTCCCAGACTGTGCTGGGAGGAGGGTGAGAGCTATCCAGGAAGGAGAAGATATGGTCTGTCTTCTTCCTGCTCTGCTGGAGTCTCTGTCTTTCTGACTTGCCGCCTCTAGGTCTCTGTCTCTCTCAAGTCTCTTGGGTTTCCTCTCTCTCTGCCCCCTTCCTCTTTTCCTCCTGTCTTCCCATACCACCACTGCCTCAGATTCCCCAGTGGTGTAGCTGATGCCTCTGTTCTCTCCTTCCACCCCTTCGCTTCCCCCATGCAGACAGGTGGGTGGATGGCATTGGCCATCATTGCTGTAAATAAGGCCTGCGCTTTGTGCCGGTGTGTGCGTGTGCTGTATTTCTGTATTTTAATAGACGACTCGGAAAAAAATGGAAAAAAGAAATCCCTTCTTCCCTAACCTGTGTTCTCCCTCCCACCTATCCCCATACCCTCCAAGAAAACCAACCCTCTGACATCTCTCACAGGGACATACAAACACCCACACTCACCATTTGCAGAAAGGTCTCTAGTGCAAGGTCACACCCCCCCCCAAGAGCATAGTGGCCCCATAACCTCCTCCTTTCCAAATGTGCTTCTGGCTCTCCAGGCAGGCTTCCATCCTAGGGTGCCCAGCAGACTGGATTAGGAAACCTGACTATACTGCTGAGACATTCAGGGGCCACATGGATTTGAATGTGTGTCTTCCTTGTGTCTCCCTTGATACTCAATGTCAGGCCCTTGCTTTCTCCAAGTTGCACATTTGGGGTGTCTGCCCCTGCTACCTCTCCCCCTACTACACCTTAACCTCAACTTCAAAGCTTCTCCAGAATGGAGATGACAGAGGAGGGACCTTGGGCATTCAGTCCCTCCTAAGTTCCATTTAGGATTATGGAAGATTTTTCTCTCCCCATCCTGATGGCTTGGGATCCTTGAGTCCTGTCTCCACCCCCCACCACCACCCCCTAGTTATGGAACAGGTTGTCATAGTGCCAGCAAGAACTGCCCCCTGCCAGAGCTGACCTTGTTACTTAAGACCATGGGACTGTGCCACACACCAATGTCCTCCAGAAGCCACCACCCACTTCCTCTTACTAAAGGGGGAAGGAAAACAGGGGAAGTCTTTGAGTCAGTACCCCACCCCCACCACGGGGACTGTCTTAAGTAGGAAAAACCTCATGGGTTTCTTCTGGGCATTGAGTTAATTGGCCATTGGCCCTCCTGATCCTGTCTTTTGTAGGCTCAAAAACCCCCTTCTCCCTTCTCTACCCCCAAAGAGTCTCCTGTCCCTTTTCTTCTAAGTGACTTCCCCATCCTCCCAAGCAGGGCAAAGCTCTTGGGGGTTGAGGGGACAGGCACAGTGAATCAAAAGCCATAGACAGCTGTGTGTTTTGTCTCCCATTTGCCCTAAAAAAGGAACCTTTTTTTTTTTTTCCCTTTCCTGCCTTCAGGGAAGGCCTTTTGTGCTGAGGGCCAATTCCGGAAGGAGAGGTGTCTCTTCCCCTTGGGATACTTGCCCCTCTCTCTGCCAGCTTTCCTGTCCCACTAGGGATAGGGCCCCAGGTCAGTAGCCATGATACAAAGGGATATGGCCTCCTCCACCCTACCCCATCCCTGGCATTTGGTGCTGTCCACCTGGCCCATTGTCTGCCTGATAAAGTTCTTTTCTCCCCATCCTTCCCCAAAAACAGTTCCCCAGGGGGTCCAGGACAGAGTTCTCTTGTTTCTGAGCACCACCTTCATTGACATCAGACTCTTCCTCATCCTTTCACTCCCATCGGGCACTCTGCCCCTCCTGGGTCTTGGTCAACTTGGGTCATCACCCTTTCTCACCCCAGGATTACCAACATCTTCTCTCTTCCCAGGCCCTGGCAATTCTTAGTGTTTCCTGACCCCTAGGGGAGTGGAGCCACACCTGTCCTTATCCCCACTGTCCACAACAGGCATTTTTCCACCTTTCTACACCCTCCACCATCACTGAATTCAACCCACCAGCCTCTATTCCCCTTCCTAATTCATGGCCATACCCCCTGCCCCCAGCCATTTTGTATCATTATATAAATATATATAAATATATATATAAATATAAATATATAAATACAATATGTGAAGACATCTTCTTGGTTTTTATTTTGAAACAATTTTTAGGCTTGTTTCGGGGGTCTCTGTGCTGCCTGTACTGTATTGACCTGTTTTATAGGTGCCTTTTTATTAAAAAGAAAAATTTCAAAAACCAGCCTCTTGCCTTGTGCCTTTGTGTCTGATGGATCCATTCTCTGCCCAGTTGTTTAGGCCAGGAAAGATGATTTGAGGCCTTGTGCGGTCAGGTAAGGAGCACTGACCTTTTCTGCCCCCATCAGTCAGGCCCTGAAGGGATAGCTATATATTGGGTCTTGGTTGTTCTGAGGTAGGGGGTGTTGATCTGGGGACTGTCCAACAGACCAGGCTCACCAGCCCCCTTCCAAGACTGAAGGGGTGTTGGGCCTGGAGCAGGACCTTGAGGTGGCTGGTCAAGCTGGGCCCTTCTGAGCGAGAAGCAGCTTCCTCTGGTTCCATCTGAGCAGGCCCTTTAGAGAAGAGTGGACTGCTGCTTCCTTAGGGGTTTGGGGACTTCCCTCCCAGAGTTTGGTGCTGGGGCCCCATCCTGTCCCTTCCCCCACTTCACTTCCCTTACCAGAGATACACTTAGTCCTGGGGGGCTGGGGCACTCTGTGCTCCCATTCTCCACTTGAAATTTGAATCTCCTAGGTACCAGTAACTCTGGGCTTGGTCCTTTGAGAAGATGCCAGTCCAGGAACTGTTTCATGTAGGCATATCAATCTATCAATAAACATTTATTACATGCCTGCTATGTAATACTAAGACAATACATTAAGTACTGGGGATACAAAAGGAGACAAAAACCAGTCTGCCCTCCAGGAGCTTACAGTCTAAGGTGAGGCTCAGAGAGTCACCCAGCTGCCTAGATGTTCCCTACTCAGGATTCCTCATTTTCTGCTTGGGAAAGGGATTGGCCAGACACTGGTATGAGCAGATGCCCTCCAGAAGCCCTTTCTAGTAGATTTTCTCTCCTGGTCTTCTTGTCCCTTCAGGAAGAGCCTCTAATTCCTGGGCCCCTACACAGTTGTATTGTTCATCTCTGGTAGGCTATATCTCCTTCTCTGAGGTCAGGATAGTCTCCTGAATATACTCCTGTAAGGTAAGAGGTTTTTCCCAGATTGCAGAGTGGAACAGAATTTGTCCATTGGGTAGAGAGCAGCAGGCATTCAATGTCTATTCCTGTTTGTGAAAGACCCCTGAACAACTGCCCCTCCCTGCCCTCAGCACAGGTCTAAATCTAGACTCAGTCCCCACCTCCACAGATACAAAGACAACAGTTGCACTCAGGTTATCGGAACTGTTTCCCTCATACCTGGCCTGAGACATTCCTTATTTTTCTGGCCAGCATCAGGATCTTAACCCTGAGCCTTCACAGAGCACTGCCTAGGCTTGGACTGAGCTGAGCCAGGAAGGGTTTGGGGGTGCCAAGGGCACCTTCAGCCAGGTGTCCAGGTACCTGAACTGGGTCAATCTAAGCTCCCTGTTCGCTTGAATAGGGTGCTCAGATGGCAAGATTGTGAAATGGACCAAAGAGAATTGAACCGATGGATGGGTGGGGTAGCAAAGCAGATGTGGAAGAGTCAGGTGGATTCACCCCAACTGGAACCCTTAACCCAGTAGTCTGTAGGCTTCCGTTTATGATCCACAGGGACAACACCTAGGGTGAACTCCCCCAAAAGACTAAAATTTCTTTTCCCCATAGGAGGTAGAGTGTGACTAGGGGTACAATATTCTAGGATGGAGGGAAGAAGAGTGACAGTATCATCCTGAGTCTTTTTCTAGGCTTCACTGGAGAGTTTATCCCTGAAGGCCTAGGTAGATATGTGACACTCAGCAAACCAGGCCTTTTCAAGCTTTGGCCTGTTTCTGTGTCCCTGCCCCAGGCTCAATCTTCCATCCCAGGTCTGGAAGAGCAACAGATGGAGAGTCCCTTAAAGAGAAGGGCTTGTCCAGTTTGTCCAGATCTCCTACCCTGTAAAAATCCTCTTTGAGGTACTTGTCCAGAATGATAATCAGACTCCATGGCAGATCCTCCTCCACAGGGTCCAGAAGGCACTGGGATCCCTCTCCACTCTTGGAGGGGGAAAGAAGGGAGTGGCCCTAGAAGGTGGTGATAGAGGTGGCATTCTCTGATTCCGAGCTGCTGCCCTTACGCCAGCTGGGGACGAATCGGTGGAGGGCAGCAGGGCCCACACAGCCCAGCTTCCCTAGCAGGCGAATTAGGTCACTTCGGAACTTTACACCCACGAAGGTATAAAGCACAGGGTTGAGACAGCAGTGAGCCAGGCCCAAGAACTCGCATGTGGTGATAGCTGTTGCCAGGTGGTCATCCAGTTGGCAGGACTTGGGCACAGTGCCTAGCATCACTAGTGTGTCCAGGAATATGACCACATTATAAGGGGACCAGCAGAAAAAAAAAACTCCTGTCACGAGGATGGCTACCTTGACTGCTTTCTGCCGTTGGTGTCGCCGCTGGGCCTGGCACAGGCGCCTCACCACCCCTGTGTAGCACCAGGCCATCACCAGCAGAGGGATGAGAAAGCCCCCTATGTGGTAGAGGAAGCGTGAGGTGAGCCATGCATTGCTGCCTGCCAGGCCTTGGCCAGAGAAACTGCAGGTATCAGAACCATTTGTGCCAATTGTGCTGACTGTCACAAACAGGAGCTCAGGCAGGGCACAGAGAAAGCTGGCCAGCCAAACAGCGCCACAGGTGACGTGGACCAAGAAGAGGCGACGGTGGCGGTAGGTGTGCACAGCATGGACAATGGCCAGGTAACGGTCCACGGCAATGCAGGCCAGGAGCAGGCTGCTGCAGTAGAAATTGATTTTGTGAAGGGCACTCACGGTCTTGCAGAGGAAGGGCCCGAGCACCCAGCCCACGGCTCCCTCGGTCATGGCAAAAGGCAGGGTGAACACAAGGAGGAGGTCGGCCACAGCCAGGTGGAGCAGGAAGGTTTCGGTGGAACTTCGGGCCGACCGATGGCTCTTGAGAATCACGAGCACCAAGGCGTTGCCTGGCATGCCCAGGAGGAAGATGACGCTATAGGCCACCAGCACAAAAGCTGCCTTGAAGCTCAGCTGGCCTTCCAGGCCCTGGACCTCGGGGCATATGTAGTCATCCCAGGACCCTGGCAGCTCACTGCTATAGTTGCTATAGTTACTGAAATCCAGAGCTGTAAACTGCGAGGGACAAGAGGGATGGGGAAGGAGAAGGAGCGGTGAGCAACAGGGAAGAGCAGAGCCAGAAATCTTACAGAAAAAAAACAACAACTGGATTCACTCATTTGTTTATTCGTTCATTTGTTCATAGGGAGGCAGCCTAATACTGTGGACCAAAGGCTGGCCTTGAGACAGGGAGCCCTGCCCCTGATCATGGATCATAGCTGTGGGATCACCCTCAGGCAAGGTGCTAAGGCTGTAAGTTATTGGGGAGGTACTGACCTGCATCGGTCGAGAGAGTTTTTCTACCAGGAATTCCCTGTATGGTTGAAATGAGAGTCCTAGACTGCCACAAACACCCACCTGTCCCTAGCAAAGCAAAAAAGTCTAAGGTGATGTGCTGGATGCCAGGGACACAGATGGGAAACAGCACAACTCTTCCCTTCAAGTGGCATACAGTCTCCTGGAGAAAGATTACTTACTGTACACAAGTAAGGGATGCAAAGATGTGGCAAGGTGCCTTTTGCTTAGGGAATGTCTACAGTTGGGGAGGAGGACGTGACCCCTGGATGCTTTTGCTCAATGACCTTGCATCCCAGTCATTGACCCAGTCTTCCTTGGGGCTGGTGTCCCACTTTACTTTAGGGAAAGAGGACTCTCAGCAGCCTCACCCACCTGTTCTGTTCCCCACTCCCAGATGTCTTTGGACTTGTTCCCTATCCTGGCTTGCCTCCTCTGCTTCAGTTTCTCCCTCTGGCTCATGGAGATAAAATAGATCTACACCCCCCCAACTGTTACCATCGGTCCTCCCTCCCATCCCAACCTCCATCTTCAATGTAGCCAAATGACTTCAGAAAACAAGGAGAGAGAAGAGGAAGAAATAGTTGATGAGAGAGGAGGAGTGAGTGGATGGGCAGTGCCAGCTGTGGTTTCAGACCTCCCCTTCCCCCTCCCCCACCCCCTGTACTCAGGCTGTTTACGGAGCTAACCACAGAGGAAGGCCCTGATCGGTGTTTTCATACCTTTCACTCACAGCTGCCTCAGCTGCACCTGCTCCTCATGGGCCCCCTTCTTACCTCTCCCCAACCCCGCCTTGCAATTGATAACTAATTATAACCAAACTCTGTTAGCAAAAAGGGTAATTCTGTAAATGACACAGTCCCTAGGGAGCCAGAGGTAAGGATGTCAGCGTTGTGCCCTTGTTCTCCCTGCTCATAAGGCCATGTCCCACGATGTGAGGATTGTTCCTATCTGATCACATGGAGGGAAAACATCTGATTGTCTCAAACTCCCACTGCAAGCCTTTCCTGGTTCCCCCAGAGGCCCTTCTGAGATTGTCTTGTATTCACTCAGTATGTATCTGGCATAGACATCTATGTACATGCAGTCTTCCCAATTAGAATGTAAGTCCCATGAGGTCAGGGACTGCTTCCAGTTGTTCTTTGTATCTCCCAGATTTAGCAAAGAGCTGGGCACCTATGTAGTAGGTGCTTAATAAATGCTTGTTGGTCAGTTGGTTAACTACAGCTTCTGTTGCTTACCAGTTATCTCAGTGGCCAAGTGCCCTTTATCTCTGAGCTCTGACATCTGAACCTTGCTAAACAGGAACCCTCCCCAGACTGGGTTCTTCTTTCTTTCCTGGTCCTTGGGACATGGCAAGGCCATGGTCTTTCTACCCTCTGAAGAACAGGATGGATGTGGGAAAGGGAGTAGGAGAGACAGGAAGAGTAGTTGGAAGATAGGCTCCAATAAGAGTAGTCGGAAGATAGGCTCCAATGTTGGCCTGCTCGAACTTTGCTAGCCAATTCACTTCCTCATCCTCAGTTTCCTTATATGTAAAACGAGCAGGTTGGATGCTTACTTTCCTTTAGGATGTCAGACAAGTTATTTGACCTTCTTGGGCATTAATCTTCTCATCTGTAATATAAAGAGGTTGGACTTCCCTTCCAGCCCTGCTCTATGATTTCTAAAATCTCAATCCTGTGATAGCCTATGACCTTGGAAACTCTGGAGTGTCCCCCTTTGTGCCCTTGGCGTAGGGTTTCTTTCCCTTGGGTTGGGCACAGAGAGCCTCACCCACACTGCCATCTCTCTAACCATTGTCCCTTACTAGAATTTGGAAGGGGGAACCAGGAACATAGGGGAAGAGAGGGAAAATTAGACAGAGAAAGAGAAGAGGCAGAGAAGGGGATAGAATTCTGGCAATGGGTGAAGTACCACCGCTCATCAGAGAAACTGGGACTAGCCTGCATGATTGGTACAGCTGCCCTGATATGATCTGTGTCCAAAGTGTTGACCCACAAAACATCAAGGCTCATTTCCATATTGATTTGACTAGAGCTCTAACAAGTTGTATCTATAATCAGAGCAAATTCAGATGTGGGAATATGGGGACAGTGGCAAGGAAGACAGCCCAGTAGAGGGGCCAGTTCTGTCCCCAGAGAATCTGGCCTTCTCCTTTATTGGGATTGGGTGGTAGGGTGAGGGGAAGTCTCTGAAAGAGAGATTAACTTCCCCGAATGTCAATACTCTGGGACAAAATCATGTTCAGTCTGTGCTAGTTACAGCTTCAGATGTATCTTACATTTTGTGGGTAATTTATTTAATGTCAAAGTGTCTGAAAATTGGGCAAGGTGAGATGATAGGTTTGTGTTCCCTCCTGACTCCCTGAAGGTGGGAGGAAAGGGAAGGATCTCTTCGGTTCATACAGTTATGATTTGGAAGACTCCCTGGGAGAATGAGGGGGTGAGAAGGGAGGGGAGGAAAGGAAGCTGGTTTGTGGGGAACGGAGGTGATATAATGTCTCAGCAGGAGGTGTCAAACTGCAATTTGGGGGATGAGGAGGAGTGACAAGTGTAAAAGCCTCAGCCAACGGTTGAAGGAGGGGTCCCTGCTCTGGGAGACACCCTGAGGAGAGGTATAGAGTATGGATCTATGAGGAAGAAACACAGGCTGATGTTGACCCAGCTAGAAAGTTCAGGTGGCAGGTGCAAGAACCAAAGAGACTGTCCCAAGGAATCCATCCCTTCTCCCTCCAAAAAGGCTATAGGGACATGGGATATAAACACACATATGCAGTAGGTGACACAATCAGGAGCTATTCGCATACAACTTTTGGCATTAAAAAGCAGCAGAATGCAATTCAAGTCAACAAACCCTTATTAAATACTGTGTACGGAAGGAAGTGCTGTGTTAGGGGAACCAATCAATCAATCAACAAGTAAGAATGATTCCTACTGGATGGCTGATTGGTTTTGTCCTTGGTTCTTGAAGAGGACCAAAATACTGTCACTATGTTGGAGTCAAGTTAGTGCGTCTGACTGTGACTGATCAGACCAAGATGAGCTTGGAAGGCTCTACCACAGGTCAGGCACAAAGAGTCTATAGGAACAAACCCTATGCTTTGTGTTAAATGCTGAGGATACACAAGACACCAAAGCATACATTCTATGGGGGAAACAACATAGACATGTAGGACTACAATTAGTGGTGCATGTAGAATATATACAAGTAATATGTGTGCGTGTGTAAACACATATAAAAATGAATACCAGGCAATTTAAGGAGAAAGGTACTTAGCAGTGTGAGAATAAAGAAAGGCTTCATGTAGAAGGTGGTGCTTGAGCTGAGACTCAGAAGAAAGCAGAGACTCTAAGTGGCAGAGGCATTCCAGGCATGGGGACAGCCTATGCAAAAGTATGGAGAAGGTCATGTGTGAAGAGAGGAGCCACAGAGGGCATGGCAGGAAATAATGCATAGTAAGGCTGGAAAGGCTGGTTGGGGTGGGGTTTTAAAGAGCTTTAGGAACCAAACAGGTGAGTTAATATTTTATCCTAGAAGCAATAAAACCACCGGAGTTTTTTCAGAGGGAAGTGAAGTAGTTGGACCTGTGCTTTAGGAAAAATCGCTTTGACAACCCAGGGCAAGATTGCCCGGAATAAAGAGCCGAGGCAACAAGAGTGAATAAGAGGTATTTGTCAGAGTCCATTCAAGAGATGATAAGGACCCAGACTGGGGTGGTGGCCATGTTAGGAGAGCCCAGGGGATGGAGAAGGTTTTTCTTTTACTGTAGGCAAATTTGGATGAGGGTGCATGATTAAGATATCCCTACCCAGCACTGGAGATAGAAAACCAGGCAGGAACCCTCTCAGCTCCCTAAAATATCCAATGAGACAGACATTATTGACTTTGTGGGGCTTACAGTCCAGTGAGGAGGCTGATGCCTGTAAAAAGGACTATAACATGCCACTGAACATGCTTAGTATATTAGAGTGGAACAGAACAAAGAACTGCTGGAGTACTGGAGGAGGATTCCTACTCTTGGGAAGCACCAGGAGAGCCTCATGGAGAGAGCTTTGGATGCATTGAGTTTCAGCAGGCAGAGATTCAGGGAAGGGGATTCTGAGTGTGGAGAATGATGAGGGCACAAGGATTAGAAAGTTGGGATGTGAACTGGGGATGGTGAGAAGTCCTTTTTGGCTGAAGCATAGGAAACATGAGATTATAACAAATGAAGGAAGAAAGGTGGGGGTGGTCACCAGATCACGAGGGGTGGGGGACCTCCTTGACATCAGGGTGGTACCATACAGAGAATGCAGGGTGGGGAGCCCAGGGATCTGGTTCAATTCCCAACTCTGCAACTTTCTTTTTGGGTGACATTGAGCGATTCACTTCTCTCTGGCCCTTAGTTTCTTTATCTGGAAAAGAGGGAATTGAATTGGATGACCTCTGAAAGCTGTTTTTTCTCTCAGTCCCTGACTAAGACATATCTGGTGAGGCTAAAGAGTTTGACTTTTATTTGGTGGGCATTAGGAGACAGAAACATAAGCTACATATATATGCACACATGTATACATACATACATACATACACACACACACAAGCTCTGATAGAGCAACTCAAACACAGTCATACATATTTCTATGTCGTAGCAACACCAATATGGGCACGTGCCCACAAAAGAAATATGTCCCTACCAAATTCTTTTTATGACCCTACCAAATTCTTTTTATGATCCTACCAAATTCTTTTTATGACACAAATATGGTACTGATACCTAAATCAGGAAGAGATAAAACAGAGAAAGAAAATTATAGACCAATCTCCCTCATGAATATAGATGCAAAAATTCTAAATAAAATACTAGCAAAAAGACTACAGCAACTTATCTCAAGAATAATACACTTTGATCAGGTAGGATTTATTCCAGGAATGCAAGGATGGTTTAATATTAGGAAAACCATCAGTATAATTGATCATATCAACAATAAAACTAGCAGAAACCACATGATCATCTCAATAGATGCAGAAAAGGCTTTTGACAAAATACAACATCCATTCCTATTAAAAACATTAGAAAGTATAGGAATAAATGGAGCCTTCCTTAAAATAATAGGTAGCATCTATTTAAAGCCATCAGCAAGTATTATATGTAATGGGGAGAAGCTAGAAGCATTTCCCATAAGATCAGGGGTGAAACAAGGGTGTCCACTATCACCCCTCTTATTCAATCTGGTACTAGAAATGTTAGCAGTAGCAATTAGAGAAGAAAAAGAAATCAAAGGAATCAAGTTAGGCAAAGAAGAGACCAAGTCATCACTCTTTGCAGATGATATGATGATATACTTAGAAGAAATATGTCCATGGGCTTCATGTATATCGTACATGGAAAATCTCATGGCATGCCCTGGCACAGAAGGAAGAGAAAACAAGGGAGCTGAATACAAGAGTATTGAGCCAAGTTCTGTCTGCCCTTGGTTAGGGAAATATCATGAGCCTGAGGAAATGAAAAGACAGAAAATCTCTGTTTAGAATTAGTGCAATAGGTGTACAATGTGGGTGGTGGGATGAAATCAGGACACTGAATCCAATTCTTTCTTTATCCCAGGGCCAAAGGACTTCTCTGCTGCAGAGTTGAGTCTCTGAGCCCTACTAAGTCACCACCTGCTTGAAGAGTATTGATTATCATGGAAGTTCCTTGAGCACAGGCTGGGCTATTTCATTTTTTCTCAGGGCTTAGCACAGTGCTTGGTATAGAGTATGTGCTTAAGAATTGTTTATTGATTGACTAATGAATTAATGGCAACTTGGATAGGGTCCCTAGTGATATGCCTCAGGACTCTTTTCTTTAGCCCTGCCCTTTTCTCTGTGTTTTAATCAGTGACTTGGCTGAAGGTCTAGATGTGTCAAATTTGCAGAGTTCAAAACTGAGGGTGTAGAGAGGGAGGGAGAACAACTGTGTTGGGGGACAAAATCAGGATTCAGAAAGGTCTTGACAGGTTAGAAGGACGGTTCGAAATCAACAAGATTGAGTAGGAGTAGTCACAGTTTGGGACTTGAACGGAGTTTTATGAAGGCCAAATGGAAAGGCCTTCACTTAGGTTAATAAAATCAGCAGAGCAGCATCGGCCATGAGAGATATGACAAGATAACCATTCATATGAAAAAGACCTAGAGGTCTCTTAAAACCTAGAGGCTTTCAGCAAATTCAGTGTAAACCAACAATGGGACATGGGAGCCCTGACGTCTTAGCCTGCATTCAGGCGAAAGGTGTCCAGAACAAGGTCAATTCAACTGTTCTGCTCAGATACATCACCTTGGGAACCACCTTTAAAAAAAAATTGTAGTGTACTTAAGCATAATATTAATAACAATAATATTATAATAATAGCTAGCATCTATATGGCTCTTTAAGTTTTGTAAAGAACTTTTCAAATATTGCCTCATTTTATAGCATAATACAATGTTATGATATAATATGATGCAGTATAATAAGACAGAGTATAATAGCTAATATTCCTATAGTATTTCCATAGATTTACAAAGTACTTTCCCTACAACAATACTCGAAGTATGTAGTTAACGTGCCTATTTTATAGGTGAGGAAACACATTCTGAGAGGTTAGGTGAGCTTAGTGCTATTAAATGTCGAAGCTGGGATTCTAGGCATCGATTGACTCCTAGGGTTGCAGAATTCCCTGGTAGATGCTGTAATGAGCATTCATCAAGGATGTCGCACAGTGACCAGGATGTTGAATATGGAAACCGTGTCATGGGGATGGTTAAAGGAACTAGGAATGGTTATGCTAGAGAAGAGATTTATGTTTGCTTTCATTTTTTGAAAGGCTTTCACATGCATGTCATGGCTCCAGAGTAAGAAGAGACCTCTGAGGCTGTCTAGTCCAACTCTTTCATTTTACAGATAAGTAAACTGAGACTCAAGGAGTTTAAGTAGCTTGTCCAAGGTCACAAAGGCAGCAAATTTCAGGGATGGAATTTGAATCCAAGACCTGGGACATCAAAGAAACCTCTGTTCTCTATAGATATAGAGGGTAAAACTAAGACTAATGGGTAGAAGTTAGGGAGATGGAGATTTTGATTTAACATAAAGAAGTAAAGATTGAAAGAATTAAGTTATTTAAATTAAAAATTAAAAATTAAATTAATGATTATCAGATAACTAATTAAATAGTAAGAATTAAATATAAAGAACTTATTAATAGTTTGAGTTGTTAAAAATATAGAACTGGTATCTCCACAAAAGTAGTGAGCTCTCTGTCACTGGGAGGGGCCAGAGGCTGAATGTTTATGTATTGAAGACTTCATAGAGGGTCAAGAGGATCCTGCATTAGGAAGAGGGTGGGGAGATGGATGAGGGTCTCATTGGAGCCAATGTGGGACAGTGAAAAGAGATTTGGAATCAGAGGACCTGGGTTCAAAACCCTTCTCTGCCACTATGACCTTGGCAAGTTACAACGTCTCTGAGTCTCAATTACCTCATCTGTGTAATGAGGGGATTAGATTAGATGATTTATAAAATCTCTTTAGATCCTAATATTTTGTCATTCCCTATAGCTACTCTGTTTCCCCCAGGACCTTCATTTCTAGCCTCAGTACCAGGGAAGCTAATTTACCGATTTGGATCACCCTGTGGCAGGTGAGAAGTCTTGGCCAGGCTGGTACCATCAGCCAACATCAGTCTGGCAGTGGGGTGGACCTCTGTCCACTCTACTGGGCTCATGACTCAATCCAGGATGAAGCTCAGAATTCCCACGGGTGCTGAGTCATTTGTCTGGGGGAGGCCTCTGCATACAAAGTATGGGTCACAGAAGGTTGTACAAGCAACCTGGTTCCAGCTGGAAGATTTTGGAAGCTTTAAACACTGGACTCCTAAACTCTACTGCTTGCTGGGAATATCTGCACCAATTTATTGCCCACACATCCAATCTCTCCGTCCTCTGTCAGTAATAACGGGACTCATCAGTCTTCCCTCAGCTTCAGTGTTCATGCCTGCCCATGTGAGACACTAAGGAGCTCCAAATTTGCTTAGAGACCAACTGAGTCCTCCTGGTTTTAACTAAGGTCTTTCTCTTTGAACGTTGGCCCCAGATGAGATAGTTCTAGATCTTAAGTTCTCCCACCCTTTTCCTGCTCCTGAGCTTGATAATACTCAAGGGCATTGGCCCCTTCGTAGTAATAGGCATGCTGAAACCTAGCTCTTTTCTGATATCTCCGGTAGCTCATTTTGTGGTACCAAAGACCTAGAAACAAAGTCAATGTCCATCTACTGGAAATGGCTACCTAAATTATGGCAACATAAATGTAATGGAATATTACTCTGCCTCTCAAGAAATGATGAATCCAGAGGAGCACCGGAAGACTTACCTGAACTGATAAAGAATAAAGTAAGTAAAGAACAGAAATAGACATTGTCCAATGATCTGCCCAGATCTCTGGACCTTTGGCCCCCAATGTTGGGAGGGCCCCTGTGCTGTGTGGTGAGATAGGGGGTTTTATTTCTCTCCTGCAGCTGGGAGATGCCTCACCGGGCCCCAGATCCTCCATGTGCAGCCAACCTGAATCAGTTTTGGTTTCCTTTCGACACTTCAATGATCCATGAGGAGTGATCAAGAGTGTCCAATTAACCAGTTATGGCTGTCCAAAAGACTGGACCAGGCAAACAGGTCTGGTCTTACCCAGAACTACAGAATCATGGAAACACCAAGTTGGAGGGAACCTAAAAAATCTATCCCTGAGCAGAAGAATCCCCCTTCTTAAGTTTACCCTTTAGTGGTTGTATAGTCTTCAGTTAAAGACATTGTGTGATAGTAATAAAAAGTGCTTTATTTTCAAAGTTCTTTTCAAATTTTATATCATTTCCCCCCCACAATAACATTTGAAGCTGGGAGCTATTATTATCATCCCCATTTTACAGCCTAGGAGACTAAGGCAGAGTGAGGTTGAGGGACTTGCCCAGGTCACATAGCTGGTAAGTGTCTGAGGCTGGATTTGAACTCGGGTCTTCCTGACTCCAGGTCCAGTGCTCCATCCCCTGGGTCTAGCTAGCTGCCAATAGGAAATCTGTTACCTCCTAATATAGTTCGTTTCATTTTTATACAACTCTATTTCCTGGGAAATTTTTCTTTACATCAAGCCCAAATCTGCTATAACCTGTCATTTCTACCCATTGCTTTTAGTTCTTCTTTCTAACCAAGTCAACAAGCATTAATTAAGCAACCAACCATGTGCCAGGTATTGTATTAAGCACTGGGAATAAAAAGAAGGACATATAAATAAATAAAATAAATTTTTTATAAATAAAAAGCAGTCCCTGATCTCCAGATCACAATGTAATGGGGGAGACAAAAAGCAAACAACTACACAAAACAACATACATGCAGGATATACATTGGAGATCATCTACAAGGGGTGGGGAACCCCTGACCTTGAGGCCACATGTGGCTCTCTAGGGCCTCAAGCGCAGTCCTTTTATTGAGTCCAAGGTTTAAAGAACAAATCCTTTATTTTTTTTTTCCTCTTTGGAGGGGAGAAGTCAGGGGAATTGGGGTTAAGTGACTTGCCCAAGGTCACACAGCTAGCAAGTTTTAATGTCTGAGGTCAGATTTGAACCCAGGCCCTTCTGACTCTAGGACCAGTGCTCTATTCACTGCACCACCTAGCTGCCCCAACAAATCCTTTATTAAGGGATTTGTTCTGTGAAGTTCTCCACCCCTGAAGGCCAAGAAGAGTAAATATTCCATAGGACAGCCCTTCAGACACTTGGAAGATAACCATCACGTCTGCCCTAAATCTTCTTTTCTCCAGGTTTACCACCACCAGTCCCTTCAGTTGATCTTCATGTGGCCTGTTCTTTACTCATTTTTCTGGATCCTGGTCATTCTGCACTGAAAGGGGCACTTTCAAAACTTGCTTTAATTTTCTCACTTGACTCCTATACTTTAGGACTTCTTTGCCATGTCCTGGGATATGACTTATTGGGAAAACCTCATCATCTGGCAAAATGCTTAGCAACCTTGGTACTCCACCTCATCACCATCTTCGGTCCTTCTGGGGATAACCCCTCTGTCCCTCAGAGCCACAAACACCAAAACCTCCATTTAAGGAGCTAGCTCTTCACTCCTCTCCCAGCTCACCCAACTTTGTGATTCCTCTGACTCTCACACACTGTGCCTCTGCAGGCACCTTCCCCTTCTCAGCTTGCTTCTGTTTCTCATCTTCGGCTGTTAGCTGGGGGCGTGCAGTGGATGAAGTACAGGTGCTGGAGTCAGGCAGACTCCTCTTGGTGAGGTCAAGTGGCCTCAGCTGTGCAACCCTGTATGGACCCCCCCCCCCCCCCATTTGCTTCAGTTCCTACAGTTTGTAAAAGGAGTTGGAGAAGGAAATAGCAAACTGCTCCAATATTTTTGCCAAGAAGACCCCAAATCACTAGAGAAGAGTCAGACAGGATTGAAAATGACTCAACAGATTAGACTGTAAACTCCTGGGGGGCAGGGACTGTTTTTTTTCCTCCATATTTTTATCCCTACTGCTGGCACATGAATGTTTAATGACTTAATGAATGTTTATTGACTATTGTGTCACCCAGAACTGAACACTATTTCAGACACCAGTTCACATGTGGGCAGGTCTGACCCTCCACCTGAGACAATGGTGATTGAGGAAGGGAAGGGAGACTTGCCTCTGAAACTAGCTGGAACCTTGACTATCCGTGGCCGTTTGCTCAGACTGCATTGGGAGGGGCCCAAGGGCTCTCAGCAGGCAAGCTCAGAATTCCTGTGGGCTGAGCCCTGCCTAGGCATCCCTGTGCCCAGGGCAAGATCGCATTCCTCTCCACCCCCTCTGCCTTGGGCCACCTCAGCTCCAGTTTTGATTCACTGGTTATCCCTTCCCTCCCTCTCTGGGCTTCTGGGCTAAGGGACACAAACAAACCAACAACCCCCCCCCCCCCCCCCAACAATCTTTAAAGCTCCACGTGGCCACGAGTTTAGCCTCCAGCCTTGGCCACCTATGTATGTGCTACCATCAGCCTGGATGCCAGGAGCTGTCCCTGTAAGGACAAAGGGGAGAATGGCATACTGCATACGGGGATGAAGGGTTCTGGGAAATGCTAATTTTAAAAAAATAGCCCTTCTACTTGGAAGTGCTTTATACTCAGCAAACTGCTTTCAAAGCAACTTGTGCTGTGGGCAGGATAAGCATTACTATTGTTCTCATTTTACAGATAAGGGTAATGCTATTAATAATGAATATTTTAAAATAACAAATATTATTTCTATTGCTGGCATTTGTGTAGCCTTTTAAGATTTGCAAAGCACTTGACGTATAGTCTCTCATTTTAGGGGGCAGAGAAATTAAGTGCCGGAATAACTCCGCGAGTCTGTAGCGATTTCCCCCTTCCTGCTTTTTGGGTGTTATCTTCCTCTGTTAGACCTCATAGAGCACTTGGATTTGCAGCTCTAATCATTGTAGCAGAGATTTAGAACTGGAAAGGGCCTTAGAGGTTATCTAGTCCAATCCCACCCATCCACCCCCACCCCTTTTTTTTTCCAGCTGATCAAATTGAGACCGTGAAAGATTTAAATGACTTGGTCTTCATCAGATAGTTAACAGACTGTGCTGACTATGTGCTAGGCACTGTGTTAAGTGCTGGGAATACAAAGAAAGGGAAAGACAGACGGTCCCTTCTTTCAAGGAACTTACAGCCTAATGGAGAAGACAGCAATCAAACAAAAATATACGCAGGACAGCTTGTGGGTAATCAGAAGAGAGAAGGCACTTAATGAAGGGGGTGAGGAAAGGCTTGTGTTGAAGGAAGGATTTTAGTTGGAACTGGAAGGAAGCCAGAAGGCAGAGATGAGTTGCTGAGTGACTGAGAGCATTCCAGGCCTGGGGCACACACAGCCTGGTAGAAGGCCCTGCAGAGTGACTGAGGCAGAGTTCTCTAACTCCACATCCAGGTGGGTTTCTTTCCATCTTGCCATTGCTACAATTGTCAGGTAATGTTTTGTATTTTGGTCAGCCAGATATGTTTGTTTCTAAACTCCCTACCAAACTGTGAGCTCTACGAAGGCAGCAATCACATCTTCTCTAAATTTTCCATCTCTGTCCCTCACTTGAGGTGTTCTGCACACAGCAGGCATTTAATAAATGTTTATTGAATCTATTCATATTCCTGGCCTTTCTTAGACTCCAAAGGGGTGAGAGGGAAACAAGAGGACTAATTCCTTCATTCTCAGTTACTCAGTGAGATTCTCTCTCAGAATTCATGCTTGGTTTGAGTGGAGGAGCCAGGGAAAGTAAGAAAAGAATATTAAAAATCAAGAAAAATCAGTCTAGGGCTTAACAGAACGTAATGGAACTGGGAACAAGGCTCAGCTTGGGTTCACCTTTCTACCTCACTACGAGTGCTCAACCATGGAAACTGGCACCTCAGTAGAAAAATACCACTGGCCCCAGTTGTATGTAGGGGGAGGGTCTGCTCATCTTGGACTACAATAGCCTAGGGGTGGGTGGGGATGGGAAACCATTCCAGAGAAGGGAGGAGAGAGAACAAAAGAATAAACCTTGATGCTTTTCGAATTTCCCCTCCTCCCCCCTACTCTTTCTAGATATTTTTCCCCCCTTTGAGGAAAAAATGGGTAGCTGGGAAAGAAGGAAGATGGGAGACCTGGGTCCTACTCCTGGCTAGCTGATCTAAAGCCCCTTATCCCTGCCTTCAGGGTTGAGTGTTGGGAGATGCTGGGAAGTTTAAAAAAAAGAGAAAGATGTTTAGAGAACCTTCAAGAGAGAGCAGCCCAACTCCAACCCAGCCCTAGAGTCTGGTATTTGGAGAATTTGTCTATCCTAACCTGATGATGTAGCTGTACCTCAAGGTTTCCTTTATTTCCTTGTCCCCAGATACTCTGTTGAGCTTGAATCCAACTAGAGAATGGACTTTGCTTGCAAGGCTAGTCCACTACCACTTTCCACAACCCAACCTCCTACCTCTATTTCCCAGGGGTTTTTCATCGGGGGTCTCCAAAGGATAGACTTTAGGGGGTTCCTGAACTTGGATGGGGAAAAATCATTTCTATTTTCTTTAACCTCTAAATGAAATTTAGCATTTCTTTCAGTTATTTAAAATCATTATTCCGAGGAGTCCATAGTCTTCACCAGACTGCCCAAGGGGTCCCTGACACTCACACAAAAGGGTTAAGACCCCTCTTTTAGATTCTGGGAAATGGAGTTGGGACTATCACATGGGGGGAGGGGTAGTTTCACTGTGTGGCTTGAGGCAGTCACTGGTTTTCCCCCTCGGTGGGGCTTGGTGTAGCCCTCCTCAGCCAACTGCTTGTCTCCCAGGAGACTGGTGCTGGGTATTGAGAAACAATACAGGGGAAACCCTTGACTTCTCAGAAACCAGGGGACAGACCAAGTCCAGAGGTTGGTGAGTGTGATGTGTGATGTTATTCAACTGGGTCAGGGCTCCTGTGGCCAGCCTGTCTTTGTGAGCAAAGAGTGAATTTAAGTAACCTAAATTGGGGCGGGGGGGGGGGGGGGGAGGTAAGCAGGAAACTGTATGTTAGGGTGATGGGAACAATTCAATGTAAATTTGGCTATAACGCCCATCTCCCATATAGACTTTAATTTTACTGACACTTCTGAACCTTCTATCACCTTGGGAGGCCAAGGAAGGGTCCAATGGACTGAGTCCCCAGACCACTGGTGGTTGGTCTGCCCTACCTTTTTTATATTTCTATATCTTTTCTTTACCTTACCACCCACAACTCAAATCTCATCTTATACCTTGGCAAGTTAGATGTAAATGCTAGAACCCTGGAGGATTGTGAGAAAGCATGAATAGTCTGAAGGTGGTAAGGGGGACAAATTTTAGCGCAGCTCTAATTCTACACACCCACCCCAGCCTTGGGAGAAATCCTTCCTCAGAGAGAATGTCCCTGGCTGGAAGAGAAAAGGAGGTAAGACCCCAAGAATTGATTTTTAAGAGAGCTTCACCCTTCTTCATCCTAACCTTTCACCTTTCTCCCCTCTTGGAGAGTCTTGTGGTCCAATTCTGAGTTGCTTTGCTCCCTATAGTCTGGTATTAAAGCTTTTTTCCACGCATAGAGCCCTGATTTCTGAATCTAGCCACTTGAAAAGCCCACACACTAGTGAGGGGGAGACTTTGGGAGGGCAGAGAGGGAGTGAAAAGTGATGATAGGGCACCTTCTCCCTAGGCTCAGGCAGACTCCTCTAAAAATACAGGAATTCATGCCTCAAATCTCACTTTCACTGGGTTTCCACTCCTGTGGCTCACTCTGATACTTCTTACCGGACAGTATACTCTTTGAAGGTAGGGTTGAGTCATCTCAACTTTGCATTGTACCCAGCTGCTAACACAGGGTTCTGTGCACAGAATAAGCTTAATAAATGTTTATTGAATTGCATACCCCTTTCTTCCCTTCATTCAGAATCAGGACTATAGTACCTATTTCATGTGCTTGTTCTGTCTTCTGACATCAACTGTGCACACCTCGAGGGTAGCCCACACGGCTTTATAGAGGAGATGTTCAATATAGCATTGGGTAATTGAATTTAATACTAAAGGCTAAAAAATGTTAGAAAGTGTTTGCCGACCTATTCTTTATTCTATCCCTAGAACAGGGGTTCTTAATCTTTTGTGTTAAGTGACCTCCTTGATGAGGTCTGAGGAAGACCTATGGGCCACTTATCAGAATTATCTTTTTTAAATAATTGAAGAAATACTAAATTTTAGTTAGAGATTAGCAAAAATAAAGATGTAAGTTTTTTTCCCATCCAAGTTCTTAGACTCCCTGAAATTTAGTCCTGCTTTCCAGGTAAGAAGCTCTTTCCTAGAAATAAAGAAAGGGAGTGACTATTTTCCCCTCTTCATGGGCAGGGAAACTGAGGACAGGTTTTAGGTCACAAATAGATAAAAGATGAAAAGGACCTTAGAACCCTAATTCCCCCCATCCCCTCATTTTACAGGATTTGTGTCCAGATCCTCTGGCTTTACATTCAGTGTTCTTTCCTCTATGGATGGAGGATTTGAACCTCTTTATCCCACTTGAGGGCTTTCCAAGTTTATTTGAATTAACCATGGATGGATCTCTCCAGTGGGCTGAAAGGTTTTGAGAGCAGGCAGGGGCAGCAACTGATTCACAAGGTACAATCTCCTCCTTCTTATCCCTTCCTCCCCTCCCTCTTCCTTCCCCTGCCTCCATCCCACTGGAAATGAAGGTTGGCTTCTTTGGACCATTCTTCTCCTTCCATCAGAGCCTCCTCTGAGCTTCGTCTCCCTGCCCCCCAGCCCCTTCCCCAAGAAACAATAAAAAAAATTGTCCATTGATTTTGCCCTCTTTGGTCTACTCACCTGATACCCCATGTTTATGCTCATGGCCTCCATGTCCAGGGTGAATTGATAGTTCATAGCAGCATGAATGGGAACCTGCTGCATCCCCACTGTGGGATACTGGGTGGCTTTCCTCTGGCTGGGTGGCTCTAGAAAGGTGGTGGCATTGAGCTGCAAATTTAAACAAATCAGCAAGCGGGTCACGGTCCCTGGAGCTGAAAAGCACTCTGCCTGTACAACTCATCACTTTTTTTTTTTCCGATGGGTCTCGTGTATTTGTATGTGCATATGTGCGTGTGTGTGTTTTTAATTAAAAGGGAAAATCCCCACAGTAGCAGTGCTAACCAAGCACTGAGGTGTTTTTTTTTTTCTGGTAATGTTCTGCTTTGGAGTTTATGATGGGTCTCGAGGGGGCAACTCCTTCCCTTGTCTAAAGCCTCTCCCATTTTTACCCAATGCCCTCATCCTCCTCACTCTATTGTCACTCCAGGGTGACCCAAAGATACTCTTCCTCCCTAGCCTTCTTCCTCTCTACTTTGGCACCCTCTTGTCCAAACCCCAGAGAAGAGAGTTCCTGTTTGCTTTTATGCCTCAGATAAGTAAGATTCCCTAACCTTGAATCTGATTCCTCTGTTCAGACTGATCTTTCTTTTTTCTTCTCCTCTCTTCTTCCATCTTTCTTTATTCACTGCTTTTATATGTCCTGAACTTGGGCAAGGAAGGCTCTGGGGGCTCGAGAGGGTATGGGGGCACAGATGGGGACCGAGTCTCTCTAATACTGAACCTCTATCAAAGGCAGATGTTTGACCCTAGACATAGTCCATATCCCAAGCCTGGCAAGCATGAATCTTCCCTGTCCCCAGACCCAGTCCCTAGCCTGGGAGGTGGGGAGAGGATACTATCAGGTATTCAAATCTTGGCCTGCTATGTGTACCTCTGAGAAAGCTCTGACAAAGTGAGAACTGCTGGAAGTGAGTTTATAGGGGTATTTATTGGTGTTTATTGGCCTGTGATGAAAACATTTGTAGCCATGTGCATGAGCCTGGGGCAGAGAGGAAGGTGAAAGGATGGGAAGGTTCTGAGGGAGATGTTGAGTCTTTTCGCATCGGAGCTGCCATGAAATTAGGTCCATGTTGGAACCTGACAGGGAAGGGGTGGAATGTGAGGTCTCTATGATGGCAGCTGCTGTTCCTTTGGAAGCTCTTGACCTACATGCTGCCTAGACCAGAAATCTCAATTTGTCTGACATTTATTAAATGCCTACTGTATGCCAGACACTGAGCTAGGTAATGGAGATGCAAAAATAAAAAAAAAAAGTGACTGCGCTCTTGTCCTTGCGTAGCTTACAGTCTACTAGTCTCAGACTTCCTTTCATGGCTCCTTGTTGGGTTGTTTAGATGCTCAGATCATCCTGCTAACAAGTGTTAGTGGCAAAGAGAAGTACAGATTTAGATTGTAGTTGAACAAATAGATTAGTGACGGAGACTTAAAACAAACATGTAGATCTTGAAACCAATGGCCTATCAGGGGTGGGGAGCCTGCAGCCTCTAGGCCACATGTGGCCCTCTGGATCCTCAAGTGCAGTCCTTTGATTCAGTCAGGGATGGATGATTTGGGGGGCAGCTAACAGTGTATGTTGGTCAAGTTGTATACACCACCAGGTTCACTTGCTATATTTGACTCTGGGTCCTTCTTGAGCTGAAAGGCACCAAAGAGAGGATGGGAAGTTAGTGATTAGAAAGTATATGAGTGACTGGGAAATTTCTTCTTCATGTTTTCTTCTGCTTCTTATTTCTTCTTCGGTTCATCAGTTAATTAGTGAATATTTGCCTTTAGTAACCATACTTCACATTTATATGGCACGATAAGGTTCAATTTAGTTCCATATATTGTGTTTACTATAGGCAAGGCAACATGCTTTACAAAGCACTTTCTTTATGCCAATTTTGCTTGAGAGGTAAGTAGTGAAATTACTATTATCCCCATTCTACAGATGTCAAAACTGGAACTCGAGCATAGCAAGTTTGAGTCAGAGCTGGATTCAAACCTTAGTCTCCTGGGTCAAAATTTAGCATTTTCCCCATTAGATGATGTTTCTCGACATTGCTCTGTGCCCTGTGTTGGGGAATTTTGGGTCCTGAGTTGGGATTTTGTCAGTACAGGGAGACACACTTTCTCAATTACTTATATTTTTGAGAATTGCCAGAGGTACTGAGAAATTAAGTGACTGACCCAAGGTCACTGAGTTAGTCTGGGTCAGAAGCAGAAATTTGAAGTAAGGTCTTCCTGATGCTGAGGTAGACCTCTCTCTACCAGATCACTCTGTTACACTGCTATGGGGGCCTTGGAAGCATAGATTAGAAATTAATTGGAAACTCAATAATCTAATCCTAGAGAATGAATGTTTCAAAAACTAATCTGATTGATATACAATCTCTGCTCTTTAGGGGAGACAAGATAACCTGGAACACTGGAGAAAAAGATAAGACTGTGTTTAAAACTAAATTATATGGCAAAAACTTTAAGTATGATTGGAGAGTTGAGGATTCAATGCATGTGTTTATTAAGTTCCTACGGTGGACAGAGCAGAAGAGCTATGATTTGCACAAGTGAAGGGAAGATTTATACTGGCAAGATCAATCAATCAAATCAACAAGCATTAAGTAATCGTTTTCTATGTGATAGGCACCCTTGTTCCAAGCCCTGGGGATACAAAGGAAAGCAAAAACCAGTCCCTACTCTCAAAGAGCTTACAATCTAATGGGAGAGACAACAACAAAGAAGATACATACAGGATAAGTTGGGGATAGTCAAGTAGGGAAGGCACCATTACATTAATGTACCAAAATTTGTTTAACTACCTTTTGATTGCTACATCCAGTGCCCTTCCCTCTATATCATTCTTTCATACCCACTGTTCACTCAATTTGAACTTATACTCAATTAAAATCCCCTTATCCTTCTCACTGTTGAATCCGGTCTTGCTAACCTTTACTTGTACAACTGATTTTTTGAACCTCAGTGTAAGACTTTACATTTTATCATATCACAGAAGATAATTCTCAGCCATGCAAAGATCCAGAATAATTCTGAAGGACCTATGATGAAAAATGCTATCCAACTCCATAGAAAGAACTGATGAAGTCTGAATGCAAAGTATGTTTTTTTCTTTTTCACTTTCTTTCTTTTCCTTTTTTTTGTCTGTGTTTTCTTTCACAACATGACTAATGTGGAAAAAATGTTTGTGGAATGAGTTAGAAAAATATTAGAAGCTAGAGTTAGGAGGGACTTTAGAGGTCATCTAGTCTAGGAATTTTAATGCAGATATAATAGGTAGATGTCTAACCTCTGCTTAAAACTTACTTTTATAGTTCATATTGTTGGTTTCAGCCTATAGAAATATTTTGGAATTCCCATTCTAATCTATCTTCCATGCATCTGTCAAAGTGGTTTTCCTAAAGTATAGATTTGACCATGTCATTCTCCTACTCTATAAATTCTAATGGTTCCCTATTACCTATAAGAGTAACACACATGCATACATACATATATGTGTATATATATGTATGTGTGTACACACACACACTCCCTGTTTGGCATTTAAAATCCTTTACATACTGTAAAGACAAACAGCTTTGAAAGACTTAGGAACTCTGAATATCATAATGACCAATCATTTCAGAGGACTCATGATGAATCATGCCACTCACCTCTTATAAAAAGGTAATGGACTCAAAGTTCAGATAGATAGACTGACAGACAGATAAACACATACATATATACAGGACATGCCAATACAGGGATTTGTTTTGCTTGACTGTATATCTTTGTAACATGTAGGGGCTAGATGGCACAGTAGATAGAATGCCAGACCTGGAATAAAGAAGACCCAAGTTCATAGCCCAAAGGGCAGCCAAACTGTGCATACTCATTGATCTAGCAATACCACTACTAGGCTGCATCTCAAAGAGATCATAGAAAAGGGAAAAGGACCTATATGTGCAAAAATATTTATAGCAGCCCTTTTTGGGGTGGCAAAATATTGGAAATTAAGGAGATGCCCATCAATGGGAATGACTGAACAAGCTGTGGTATATGAATATAATGGAATACCATTATGCAAGAAGAAATGATGAACGGGCAGATTTCAGAAAACCCTGGAAAGACTTGAACAAATAGATGCAAAGTGGAATGAACAGAACCAGGAAAATATTGTACATAGCATCAGCAACATTGTGTGATGATCTGCTATGAATAACTCAGTTCTTCTTAGCAACACAATGGTCCATGACAAATACAAAGGACTCAGGAAGGAAAATGCTATCCATATCCAGATAAAGAATTGAGGGACTCCGAATGCATGTTGAAGCATATTTTTTTTACTTACTTAATTCTTTCTCGTGGTTTTTTCCCCTTTTGATCTGTTTCTTCTTTCACAACTGTGACTAATACGGAAATATTTTTTACGTGATAGTACATGTATCAACTATATCAAACTGCCTATCATTTTCAGGAAAGGGGAGGGAGAGAGAGAAAAGTAGAACTCAAAATCTCGTAAAAATCAGTGCTAAAAATTTTGTTGACATGTAACTGGGGAAAAAAATACTATAAAAAAAAGACCTAAGTTCAAATGCAACCTCAGACACTTACTAGATGAATGACCCGGACACTTATTCTTGGTTTGCCTCAATTTCCTCAACATGGCTAGGTAATAATAATTCCTACTTCCCAGGGTTGTTGTGAGGATCAAATGAAATACACTGTAAAGTGCTTTGCATATGTAAAAGTAAAAATACTAGTATAGATAATATAGCATAAATAGTAACTATAATTGTTATAACAGGGGTTTTATATTTCCTTTTTTTTTTTTGCGCCTTTTTGGAGGGCATTTGGGGTTAAGTAACTTGCCCAAGGTTACACAGCTAGTTTGTGTGTATGTGTGTGTGTGTGTGTGTGTTAATTGTCTGAGGCCGGAACTGAACTCAGGTCCTCCCAAGTCCTGGGCCAGCACTTTACTCGCTGCACCACCTAGCCACCCCTATTTTTCCTTCTTAAAGAGGGGGAGAAGATAGATTTTCATTCAATGAAAAAAAATGAGTTAAAAAACCTATCTAACCTACCTCAGTCTACCTTTCTAGCTTTTTCTTTTTTTTTTTAAGCAATTGGGGTTAAGTAACTTGCTCAAGGTTACATGGCCAGGTGTTTCTGGGTGGGTGCTAAGTGTCTGAGCCCAGATTCGATTCCCAGGTCATCCCGACACTGGAGCCGGTGCTCTTACTCGCTGTGCTACCTGGCTGCCCCACCTTTCTAGCTTTTTCATACGTTACTCCCCTTCCCATAGCTACACTGTAGTCTAGCTAAATTAGTCTTTTTTCTGTGCTTCAAACTGATATTTCTGTTTGGTCTCCATATACCTTTGCTCTGCACACATATACCCTGGGACTCCTCTGTCCCACATTTTAGCCTTATTATATATTACTTCCCTTAAGTATGTTTAATATGATCATTCATGTATGGCCTATATCAGATTGCATGCCATCTTTGGGAGGGGGGAAGGAAGGAGGAAATTTAGAACTCAAAATCTTATAAAAGTGAGTGTTGAAAAATATTACTTCCCTTAATGTACTATGGGGGGTAGGGATGGATCAGACCTGTAAATTCACTGATATAAGGAACTTCCAGATGAGGAAAATCCCTCTACTAATGTAAGTCAGCACCTCCTCAACAACTTATAGTGTTAGTGAATTGTTTAGGGCACTGAGAAGTTAAATGACTCTCTGAGGATCACATAGGTGGGCCTTGACCCCTATCTTCCTGGCTCTGAGGCTAGCACTCCCATCTACTATGCCCTGTTCCCTCTATGTGTGCCTTAGCCCTCCAACTAAACTGGTCTTCTTGACTCACAATATCATTCCATCTCCCTTCCGTATCCTTTTGCATAGGGGATCCATGAAAGGCACTCCTTCCTTACCTCTCTCCTCACTTTTACCTCCTCTGTGCCCTCTGGAATGCTTTCTCTATAGTTAAGAAACTTGCTTTAATCTCAAACATTGGTCTTTTTCTTCCTCTATTCTCTCATACTCACTGAGATCCGGCTCCCTGGAAGACACTGCTTTCCTGCACTGGTTGCATGGTCACCCATACCCCCAGAATCAATGGTCATGGTGGGACTATCAGAACACTCATTCCTTTCAGACTCTCCCTTTATTACCATCATTCATCTCCTCTTTTAAAGTTCATTCAACCTTTACTCATCACCTAGTCAAGGTTACTACTGAAACCCAGGACAGAGGAAGGAACAACGTTCCTCATTGAGTTCAGTGCCTGGCTCACACCTTCACCTGTGAACTTCTGCCCTTATATGAGAAGATTTCAGCATACATATGGATATTCCCTCAAACTCTTAACTTCCCAATTTCTCAATTGACTGATTTCTTATGACCTAGTCCTCTACCCCACCTCAACTACAGTCAGAAATGGCCATATTCTTGGTCTTGTCATCATCTACAACATCCATGTTTGTGAACTCCAAAATTCCTGGAGCAGCAGACAGAGCACTAGATCTGGAGTCAAGAAAAGCTGAGTTCAAGTCCAGCCTCAGACACTATCTGTGTGACCCTGGGCAAGTCCTTTATTCTCTTTTTGCCTCAGCTTCCTCAACTGTAAAATGGGGATAATAAAAACTCTCATCTCTTAAGGTTATTGTGAGGATCAAATAAAATCCTGTACACTGTGTCTAGCCCATAACAGGTGCTTAATAAATGCTTGTTTCCTTCTTTCCTTGTTTTAACTGATAGCTTTTTTTAAACCATTCTCATCTTCCTTTCTGCTTTATGACCACTAACCCTGTTCTTTATCTTCACCGTGATCTCCAATCCCTCCACTCCTCAGGCTATCACTCCTGCACTGGCTATACTCTCCCTCCTTCTCCACTTTGACCCCTGTTGTGGGAATGGGAATCTGAAGATCTTCCCTGCCCATTGGCCCCTTGACAGGCTTAAGTGACTCTGAGAACCTTCCCAGATTTGAAAATATACTCTGCCCCCTAATAGGCTGTGGCGGGAGGCTTGTTTTTCAGGAATGCCCACACATTGGTGCTTTGTGATTGGGCAGTGGGTCAAGAGGGTTGTGACATTCTCTGACCCAGGAGAAGGCTATATATACCCTGATGTGAGGTTTTGTTTTGGGGCTTACTTTGGGAAGAGTTGTGTGATTTGACCAGATGAGACTCTGGGCAGCCATTGAGCCCCCTGGCTTTGAAAACCCAGATGTTGGTACTTCCCTCTCTGGTAACTGACTAGGTATGGATGTAATGATCAGACAGCTGGAAGCCTGTCTGCTGATCTGTTTCTCTGTCTGTATTTGTTGTCTGCTTGTAACCTCTGTTTGTATTCTCTGAAGTTCAGGGTGCTGACCTTTTTCCCCTGAACTAGGTAAATGACATATGTTTGATTAAAGCAAGATTGTTAACCCATTTTGAGTTGCTTTCCTTTAGAAAAGCAGATCTAGGAAACTGTGCTAACAACCATCCTGGGTATGTTAGGGTGCTTGCTGCTACAACCCCTTAGTGAACCAGTTCAGTTCTACACTATTCTCCACTCTCTAATCCCTTCTCCCCTTTTCCTATCACTGATCATGCCCTGCCAAGCACCAACCTTGAATTATTCTCATAAGCTGCTCACATGAAGCTGGAGAAAATCATGAACCTGTGCTGACCTGGCCCACTATAATTATATATTACATAATCTCAACTGGGCCCTTACTTGGCAAGACCATCCCATAATATACTCCCTAATCGATTCACTATCCCACGTACCACAGCAGCTTTTTAAAACCTTTCCATCCCTCCTCAAATCTGCCATAGCTCCCCTTCCCTGACCTTTTCACCTGAGAACATTGTCTCATATTTCACTGTCAAAACTGAAGTCATTCACCAGAGTTCTCTCTTCTCCCCTCCTATTTATCACACATCACTTTACTCCCATTTCCCATGATGAGATGGCCCTTCTCCTTGGCAAGGCAAACTCCTCTACATGCACAAATGATCCCATTCCATCCTGTCTTTCTCAGCATATTGCCCCCTCTATAATCACCACTCACTTATCTTTAATTACTCCCTCTCTACTGGATGCTTTTCAGTTGCCTAGAAACACACCCAAGTCTCTCCCATCCTTAAACAACCTGCACTTGTCCATATGTCTCAACTAGCTATAGTCTTATATCTCTCCTCTCTTTGGAGGCTAAATACCTTGAGAAAACTCTATATTCACTACCTTCACTTCTCTCTTTCTCCATTTGATTTCCAGTTTCATTATTCAACTGAAACTTCTCTTTCCAAAGTTAGCAGTGATCTCTTAATTACCAAATCAAATGGCTTTTTCTTAGTCCTCATCTTTCTTGACTTCTCTGCAGACTTTGACACTATTGATCACCCTCTTCTCTAGGTCTTCAACACTGCTGTCTCCTCGTTCTCCAACCTGTCTGACAGTTTCTTCTCAGTTCCCTTTGCTAGATCTTCATCTATCATTGATGTTACATCTGATAACCATGGGAGGCCCCTTTAGGCTCCTTGAGCTCTCTTGTATTTTCCCTCAATGCAACTTCCCTTGGTGATCTCATCAGTGCCTATGGATTCAACTATCTTCTCTATGCAGATGACTCTCACATCCATTCATCCAATATCTCCAATTTCCTATTGCACATCTCAAACCAGATTTTCCCAAAGGTATCTTAAACTCAGCACGTCCAAAACTGAATTCATTATCTTTCAGCCAAAATACTTCCTTCTTCCTAACTTCCCTGTTACAGCTGAGGGCGCTACCATCCTCAAAATCTATGTTTATGTCATCTTCAACTCTCCATTCTTTCTCACCCTTCATATCCAGTTGGTTACCAAGTCAATTTGATTTTACCTTCTTGATATCTCTTACATATGTCTCCTCTCATTTGATACTGCCACCACCCTGGCATAGGTATTTATCACCTGATGCCTGAACTATTGCAATAGCTCTGTGGGCCAGTCTCCCTGTTTCAAGTCTCTCCATACTCTAGTCCATCCTCCATTCACCTACCAAAGAGATCTTTCTAAAGCCCTACTCATTACTCTCCAATGGCCCCTGATTACCTCCAGGATCAAATATAAAATCCTCTGTTTGACTTCCTGTTGTCCTTCATAACCTAGCCCCTTCTTAATTTTCCAATCTTCTTACACTTTCTTCCCTTCTACATACTCTTGAGATCCATTGATAACTGTCCTCCTTGCCTTTCCTTGGACAAAATACTTCATCTCTTCCAGACTGCACTGATTTCTCACTGGCTGTCCTCCATGCCTGCAATATTCTTTCCACCTACTCATCTCCACCCCCTAACTTCCTGGCTTCCTTCAAGTCAGCCCAAATCCTACATTTTGCAAGCAGCGTTGTTCCTAGTCCTTCTTAATACTAGTGCCTTCCCTGCGGGCTAACCTCCAATTTATTCTGTATCTATCTTATATGTTCATAGTTATTTGCATTGTGTCATTCCCATTAGGGTTCGAGTCCCCTGAGTACAAGGACTGTTTTGATTTTTCTTTGTATCCTTGGCACTTAGCACAAATCCTGGCTTGTTGATTTGATGACTCTCTGAATCCCCAGCTTTTTTTTCCCCAAAGTTCAATCCAGGGCCACTTTCTACATGAAGCCTTTCCTGATTCTTCAAGCTAGTATGTTCCTTACCAAATTATCTATTTTGTATATACTTATGGATGTATGTGTTATCTTCTCCCCACCCCCAACCCCCTTAATTGTGAGTTCCTGATGGTAGGGAATGTTTTTCTTATTCTTAGGAATACTGGTACTAGTAGAGTGCCCGGCACAAGGTAGGTATTTTTAAAATGCTTGCTGATTGATTGATTAAATTCTTATCCTATCATTAAAAGTCCAAAATTTGAATTCTGTCATCCAGTGTCACTCTAATTTCACGTTATATGAAAATTTACAAAGTGTGCCTAAAAGCAATTTTTCTCAGGTCCCTAAGAACATCAAAGTGACTAGTATTCCCAGAAGGCAACAGGGCATTTGCCCAGAGGCCTGTAAGATAAGTTTCAATTTAACATTTATTAAATATCTATATTCTGAGAACTATTTTAGATACAGGATGAGATATAGTTTAGATAATACCTTGTACTTCCCCTTATGGAACTTAGGTATATTACATATACACAAATAGATATAATTAAATAATATGTAAGTTCATAAAGTCAATTTAAATCTTTATTGATATCTTTTGATTTTACATCACCTTCATCTCCCAATATATCATTCCCTCTACCCTCATCCAGAGAGCCATCCATTTTAATAAATAATTTTTTTAATCAATAATTTTTTTCAAATTCTATTTGCAACTCTCCATGTTTGGTGATGGGGATAAAGAGTAAATGATACAATGGTATCTACCCTCAAGGTGCTTTCCTTCTACAAAATCCAAAGAATATAAAAAGTTATTTCAAGGGGAGAGAATGCTACTAATGGGGAAATCAGGAAAGATATTAAGAGAAGACACCTGAACTTGACTTTGAAAGAAGGGAGAAAGGAGCGATTCTATAGTCTGAAGATGAATATCAAATAGAAGGGACCAACTATGTTTTCAAAAAAGGTAGAGGCAGGCAGGGGTAGTTAGGTGATGCTGGGCCTGGGTTCAAATTTGACCTCAGACACTAGCTGTGTGACCTTGGGCAAGTCACTTAACCCCAATTGCCTAAAAAAAAAAAAAGGTAGAGGTAGGAGATGGAAAGTCAAGTCCAAGGAATGACTCTAGGTCTGTTTGACTGGAACTGAAAGGTCAGGAAGGTGAATAATGTGAAATAATACTGGTAAGCTAGATGTGATCCAAATTGTGGAGAGATTTAAGTGCTGGACTGGAGAATCTTTATTTTGTCCTGGGGGAAATAGGGAGTATTTAAAGACTAAAGATTCTTGGAGTAGTGGGGTGACTAGTTGGATTTGTATAGAGTATGGATCAGAGAGGACAGAGATGGAGGCAGGGAGATCAAGAAGCTGGGACAGTGCAATAGCTCAGAGAGGTATGCTGGGGTATGCTGGTAATTATTTAACAACTGGCTCTCCAAAAAATGAATAACACACTTTTAAATTTAATCAGTACTATTAATATTTTCTCCATCATATTCTTGAGTCTAGACAATCAACAAAATAAGAAATAAGCCCTGATTTGTAGTTTTTGCTGACTTCTGAGGTGTAATTTAATAATCACTGAAAATTTAATAATCAACTCTCTTGAATCAGTAAGGTGTAATTCTAGCATGCTCTTGGATATGTAGTATGTGAGGTCTAAGGAGAAAAGTTCATTACCGACTGGGAGGAACAGTGAAGGCTTTATGGGGAAGACATGATTTGAGTTGGAATTCATAAGTTATACAGCAATTCAACGATCAAGAGGAGGCAAAGAGAGAGTACACCAAGGTATTTTGTTCAGTTTTTTCAGTTGTGTCTGACCCCATTTGGGGTTTGCTTGGCAAAGATACTGGACTGATTTATCATTTTCTTCTGCAGCTCATTTTACAGATAAGGAAACTGAGGCAAAGACAGTTAAATGACTTGCCCACAGTCACCCAGCTAATAAGTATCTGAGACCAGATTTGAACTCAGATCTTTGGGTAAACAGGGTTAAGTGACTTGCCATGGGTCATATAACTAGTAACACATGAGGCCATATTTGAATTCTGGTCTTCCTGATTCCAGGGCTAGCACTCTATCCACTATACCACCTGGCTGCCCTTTCTAGGCCTAGAGAATGGCATTATGAAAGGGCTAGAGGAAGGAGAATATGGAGTGTACGTGGCAGCCAGTTTGACTGGAGTATAAGAGCATGTGAAGGGAGAGTAGCATAAGTTAAGGCTGGAAAGGTAGGGCGGCATTAGATTACAGAGAGCTTTACATGCTGGACAAAGGAGTAGGAACTGTACTCAGCTTGGTGCCTCCTTCTTAACTTATTTTGCAACCATGGGTAAGTGACTTAGACCTCACTGGATCTCAGTTTTCTGAACTGTAAAATGAGGGGTTTAGATTAGATTCGAAGGTCTCTTTCAGTTCTACATCTAAGATTCCCATCATCTTAAGCAGAAGCCTCCTAGCACACTGTCCTGTCTTCGAGCAGAAGAGTGACCAGATCCCCAAAATGCATAAACAGAGGTATAACTAGCAATTCTAGTTGGGGAGGGTGAGGAAGGAGGACCCAGGAAGGTCACTGGGAGAGAGATTGGGACTTCATCATTGTGATCAGGGTATAGAGTTCATTTCTCCCTTGTAAAGTACAGTTATCCAGGGGAGTAGGGGATAAGCAGCTTGTCAGTACGACTGGTGACAACTGATGCCACCCCATCTCAACCTCTTGAGTAGAGGTGGAGTGGAAGGGGGGGCAGGTGAAGGAGTGTGGTGGATGGGGGGGCAAGGTATGCAGCAGAAATTGTTTTTCTCAATCCTGGGATGAGATTTATGCAGTCCAAAAAGGTGGTCAAGACCTGGGAGAGGGGGGAAACAGTGACCAAACCTTTAGAGGGTGATGGCCTGGGACCAAGCAAGGGAACAAAATGGGTTGAGATAGGCATAGGGAAAGCTGTGGGCATGAGGGCAGCAGAGGTCTGTGAGATATAGGAGGGAGCATGTCCCCCAATAATCAGGTTCCCTCAATACCAGAGTGTGCTGGACAGAGTTCCAATTGCCCTGTCCTAGTTACACTTCTGAGTGTAAGGAAGATGTCTGTTGGCTGTGTGAAGGATGGAATGAAGAGGGATGGCAGGGAAAGCAGGACAGTGTGCTAGGAGGCTACCATAATTGTCTACTGTGTTGGTGATGAGGGCCTTTATTAGGGAGGTGGTAGTAACTATAGAGAGGAGAAGACAGACTGGAGAGATGTGGGGATGGAGTAAACAGGAACTGTTAATTAACTAGTGTAAGAGGGTGTGGTGCATGCTCAGATGCCATTAACTCGAATGGAGGATGCAAGGGAGATTACTTTGGGGAAATGGCAATGACATTCAGGGAAGTACATTGGAGAGATTGTGTAGCATGCATGGGAATTCTGTAGCTAGTTCCAGTTTGTAAACCAACTAACCAATCAATCAATAAACATTTATTATGAACCTACTATGTATCAGGAGTTGTGCTAAATGGTGAGGATACAAAAAGAAACAAAAGACAGTCCCTGCCCTCAAGAAGCTTACAATTTAATGGGGGAGGGGCGGCCAGGTGGCTCAGCGAGTAAGAGCACTGGCCCCAGTGTCGGGATGACCTGGGGATCGAATCCGGGCTCAGATACTTAGCACCACACCCAGAAATAACTGGCCGTGTAACCTTGAGCAAGTTACTTAACCCCAATTGTGTTAAAAATAAATAAACAAAAATTAAAAAACAATTTAACAGGGGAGACAAAATGCAAACAAATAAATACAAAGCAAACTATTTACAGCATCAATAGGAAATAATTAAAAGAGGAAAGGCACCAGAATTAAGAGGTATTGGGTAGATTTCCTATAAAAGGTAGAATTTTAATTGGGACCTAAAGGAAACCAGAGAGGTCGGTAGTTGGAATGGAAGAAGGGAGAGCATACCAGACATGGGGGATAGACAGAGAGAATTCCTGGAGATGAGAAATGGAGTGTCTCATTCATGAAGCAGTCGGGAGGCCAGTGCCATTGTATTGAAGAGTACATGATGGGGAGGGAGGTATAAGAAGACTGGAAAAAGAGGAGAGGACTAGGTTATGAATGAATGCCAAATGGGATGTTTTGTGTTTGCTCCTAGAGGCAAGAGGTAGCCAATGGTGTCTATTGAGAATGTGGTGGGGTGTAACATGATTTGTTTTAGGAAAATCACTTTGGTGTATGAATGGAGACTTGGGGTAGGGAGAGACTTGAAGTAGGCTATTGTAATGGTCTAGGTATGAGGTAGTCTGCACCAGGGTAGTGACAATGTCAGAGGACATAGGAAGGGATATTGGAAAGATGTTGCAAAGGTAAGACCAACAGACAACAGAATGGATATGGGGGAGTGTAGCAGAAAGCACACCAAGCGTCCTCAGGGTTTGCTGCCACCACAGGTTCTCGGATCTGCTTTGATAAAGGAAAGCAACTCAAGGGTTAACAAGCTTACTTTAATCAGTCAGACATATATCGTTTACCTTGTTCAGGGGAAAAGGTCAGCACCCCGAACTTCAAAGTATACAGGCAGAATTATCAAGACAGAAACAGATCAAGTAGACAGCTTTCCAAACTGTCCAGCCATTATATCCATACCCAGTCAACATCTGGGTTTCAACATCTGGGTTTTTTCAAAGCCGGGGGGCTCAGGACAACGGCTTCCCATAATCCATATCAAATCACAGAACACTTCTCAAAGTGAGCACCAAAACAAAGCTACAGGGCTTATATAGCCTTCTCCTGGCTCAGAGAATGTAACAACCTTATTGACCCACTGGCCAATCAAGAAGTATCTACTGAAAAACCAGCCTCCCACCCCAGGCTCCAGGTGCACTTTAGCCTAGGGGCAGGGAAGATCTTTAAAATTTACATTTCCATTACAGGGAGGAGGGATAGTGAGGAATCCAGGGTGATTCCTGGGTTGAGTCTGAGGGACTGGGAGGATGATATTGCCTTCTACAGTAATAGGAGGAGTTTAAAGAAAAGGTAATGAGTAAAGGTGCATAACTGATTTTGGTGAAATTTTTTCTTTTGCTTTTGTTTTTGGAAGGGCAGGGCAATTGGGGTTAAGTGACTTGCCCAAGGTCACACAGATAGTGTGTCAAGTGTCTGAGGCGGAATTTGAATTCAGGTCCTCCTGACTCCAGGGCCGGTGCTCTATTCACTGTGCCACCTAGCCACCCCTGGTGAAATTTTTAAAAAGCCTGGAAGCTACTCCCTTTTTTCCCCCTTTCTTCACTTCAATTGATGACTCCTTTGCTAATGGCATCCAGTAATAAAGCAAGTTATAAAGGATCTTATAAGTTATAAAGACTTAGGATCTTCTCCCCCTTCCCTGAGGAAGTGGGTCTTATCCTTAGCCTTTTCCATCTTTTCTCTTTTAGGTGAAGGGTGTGGAGACTCATGACCTGGTAACTTTGCAAGGTCGTCAGGATGGTGTGTTCCAGCATCCCCAGAATTCCCGAATCTGTATTCCAGAGCTAGTACAGCATTGATGCCCTAAGGAACACAGAGGGATTTTCCAGAATGACCATCAGGAGCCCAGAGACGGATTTGTCCACCAGTGATGTTAACTTTGGATGTGAAACTTGGTGGGACCAATGCTAGGTAAGAAATGAGATAAATTTTGAGTCTTCTCCCCCAGAAACTAATGTAGTATATGGGGGAGTAGTCAGTCAATAAGCATTTATTAAACATTTACTATGCTGGTACTGTGCTAAGTGCTGGAGATGCAAAGAAAGACAAGAGATGGTTCCTGCCTTCAGGGAGCTCATCATCTAATGGGAGAGACAAGAAGTAAACAAATATGTGCAAATAAGCTACATACAAGATAAAGAGGAAATAATTAACAGAGGGAAAGTGCCAAGCTGTAGAAGGTAGGATTTTAGTTGAGATTTTAAGGAAGTCAGGGAGCCCAGGAGGAGATGAGAAAGGCATGGGGGACAGTCAGAGAAAATGCCACGAAGAGAGATGGAGTGTCTTGTTCATGGGAGGGCAAAGAGGTTCATTGGAGAGTAAAGTGTAAGAAGACTGGACAGGGGGAGGGATGGCTAGATTAGGAAGGGCTTTGAATGCCAAGTGGAGGATTTTATATTTGATTCTGGAGGTGATAAGAAGCCACTGGCGTTTAGTGGTTATGGAGATAACATCATCAGATTGGTCATTTAAGAAAATTATTTTGGTGGCTGAGTGAAAGATGAATTGGAGTGGTGGTGAGAGACTTGTGGCAGGCAGACCCACCAGCAGGCTGTTGCACTGGTCCAGCCAAGTCGAAGAGGGCTTGCACCAGATTAGTGTTAGTATCAGAGGAGAAAAAGGGGAATAATCACAAGATGTTGGAAAGGTAAAATGGCCAGTAATAGGCAACAGATTGGATCTGAAAGGTGAGAGATAGTGAGGAATCAAGGATGAACCTATAGGACTGGAGTCAGGGAGGTGACCTTAAACAATGAAAGGGAAGTCTGAAATCGAGGAAGGTCGAGAGAGAAAAATAATGAGCTCAATTGTGAACATATTGGGTTTAAGAGGTCTACTGGACATCCAGTTTGAGACGTTTGAAAATCAATTGAGTTTGGTGGAGATGTTTGTACATTTGTTCTTGCTATATCTTAGAAGTAAATATCCCTTTGTTGAATCCTCCTAATGTTAAATGGTTAAATGGAACTAGGAATACTAGTCATCAGTCCCCCTGACAATGAAGGGGAATGAACCTAATGGGGGATTGAACTGATGGTGTTCTGGAAAGACACCCCAACTCTGAAGGGAAAAAGTCACAGGTCTGGCTCTGGGCAGAGGTGGTCAGGGCACAGTCATTTTGCTTGATGTAATAATTAAAGGAGAGGGAAGAGTCTAAGCTGATACCAAGATCCCTGTCATAGGAAAGAAGATGAATGGTGGTACTGCAGAAATAGTAAAGTTAGGAGCTCATTTAGGGGGAAAGATAATAAATTCACATTGAGTTTGAGGTGCCTCCTAGATAGACTTGGAGTATGTTTTGTACTTTGGGGAGATTGCAAAGGAAACATTAGTGGGTCTCATCTTAACATTATGGAGGAAACATTAGTGACCTGAACCCCTGGTACCCCTCCTCATTACTCCAGCCCCCTGGGGTTCTGGCTGGTTGGAGGAAGTGTCCAGATTGTTGCTGACTCACCCAAACTACCAAAGGCACAAGAAGAACCAAGACTTGTACAATACATATCAACACAGGAAGTGGGTTGGTGAAGGCTGTCACTGTCAGGAGGCATCCGTCGCCCACACACAGATTCTGGTCTTGCCAGGTTGCAGGTAAGAGAGTCCTGGGGTTGGAAAATGTGCTGCACAGGCCGCCTAGGCAAGATCAAGGTTACCACAAGGTTATTAGGGCAGAAGGTATTTTTGAGAACAAAAGATCTGAAGGGGCCCTGGGAGTGATTAAGTGAGTGCCTACCAAAAGACAGTAACCCCCTAAAATAAATAAAGACCCTAGGAGGCGAACCCTAACCCTGAAATTCAATGTGACAAGAAACAAGGGTTTCTTGCCTGGATTATCCTCCTTTTCCTATTTTCCTGATAAGTCCATTCCTGTTTATCTTTATTTTCTTTTTATAATTTATTTATTTTTAGTTTTCAACATTCATTTTCACAGGATTTTGAGTTTAAAATTTTCTCACCATCTCTCCCCTACCCCCACCCCAAGATGGCAAGATGGAAGGGTATACCCCTTCCCCCAGTCTGCCCTCTCTTATATCCCCTCCTTATTCCCCCCTAACTTTCTTGTAGGGCAAGATGGATTTCTATACCCCAGTGCCTGTATATCTTATTTCCCAGTTGCATGTAAAAAACAATTCCTGTTTAATCTTTTAAGCCCAGCTCAAACCAGCTGCCCCAAAGAGACTTCTTTGATGCCCTGGGCTGGTACCAATATTACTCCTAGGATTTCCCCTCATACTTTGTTTCATGTCTCTCTAATGAATTCATCACATATTATGTGTGACAGTTACCTGTGTTTGGTTTCCTATCCCCCCATCAGTCAATCAGCAAGCATTTCTTAAATGCTTTCTACATGCCAGGCATTGTGCTATAGGATTGTAAGCTCTTTGTAGGCAAAAGCAGGGTATGAACAATTTATTTAATATTTAGGAAGCAGCTGCTCTGAGAACTTGATAAGTGTTTGTTGAAATTAAGTAAAATGAAAGAAACACAGATGTAAGGGGTTATAATAATAAAATGGGGTTCATATGAGAAGGCTTCTTGGAGAAAGGGAAAATTCACACATGGTTTTGACAGAGGAAATTGCTTCCTTTTGGAGCAGGAGGGAGAATGATCCTTGCAAAGAAAGGCCTGAAGGTAGATACAAACAAATCTCAGAAAGGGGACATAAGGCCATATGTAGGAATCCTTTTTATTAACAGGGCAACTGGAACAGAAATGGGGCACATACACATGGAAATAATGAGAGGAAGCTTCCAGTCAGATCCCTGAACATTTCCAAGTGAGATGTAACCTTTGTGTTGGGGTCTTAGAATGGTACTAATGGCCTTGGTTCTCTTTGAGATATTTTTCTTGATTATTAATTATGTGGTTCCCCAAATACTGGGAAATTCTCTATGCTGGATGGCCCACCTCTGATCTGGGGATCACTCTGGCCACAGCCTCTCAGCAGTAGCTTTATTACAACCAATAACATGGAAAGGAGACCAAAAAAAAAGAAAAGCCATGTGTTCTGCTGTGAAATATAAGTTCAAAGAAGAGTATCTCTGGAGGGGACTAAATTATCATGATAGATTGGATAGACTGCTGGACAACTTGGATCCAATTCCACCTCTGACACTGTGTGACCATGGATAGGTCACCTTTGCTCTCTAAGCCTCAGTTTCTCCATCTGTAAAATGTAGATGATAGTACCTGTAGTATTTAGTCACCTTATAGGGTTATGAGACTCAAATTGGATAATGTCTATAAAGTAAGCCGTTGTTATTGTCATGATCTTAATGCAGACAAATTAGTTCCAGCTGAGAACCTTTCTCAAGTTGCAGTTTCTTGAGGGTTTGGTAAATTCGTTTGGGGTATTTGCTGTTAGCAGGCCAGGCCTCTGTTCCCAGCTGTTCTTTTGAGATGCTAAGGCCTAGGTTACTCTTCATCTCCTCTGAGACTGGAGAAGCTCTCCTCTCTGGCTTCTCTTTGTGCCTGGCTCCTCGTGAACCCCTTTGATGTCCAGATTCCCTTCTCCCTCCCCATCTTGTGGCCTGGGCTCACTTCTGATTGTGACAGTGAATTACTGGGACACTTTTTGAAGACTGAAGGCAGGAAGCATAGAAGGCCCTCAACAGATTGTAGGGATCATAGCAGCAATGCTGCCAAGTGCTCAAGGAGTTACAACAGAATACAAGAGCTTTGCGAGGATGGAGCAGAAGGTCTACACAGGGAAGTCAGGAGAAATGAGGCTGCTCTCACCACACCTCAGTGTCTTCATTTGTGAAACCTCTAGAACCCCTCATGTCCTAGAGTTTGGCATAAGATACTTTAGGTCATTGTAATTATGATAACAGGCCCCCACTCTAGTCTCTATTTGTAGACTGGGCAGGAGCCACAAATAAAAATAAGATGCAATAGTAAAGTATTTCCATCAAGACAAAATAGCAAGGTAACACACAGAAAGACAAATGGGCAACAGATTCATTTTCAGCTCCCCATCCCATACACAAAATCAGTGCAACCTCTTAGAGATGCCTATGGAGAATTCTGTAAGTGATTTCTCAGGGGAACACACACAGCTGGCTGTACAGATTGGGTTTCCAGCACCAGCATTAAGACCTACAGTAGTTTCTTGGGTGGAGAGATTGGTCTCAGTTTGGGGACCTGGCTCTCCATTGCTTCTCTTTGGATTTGCTCTGGGTTTACCTCCTTCGTGGTCTGAACCCTTAACCTGGTGACTGTCAGAAGCAATGCCAGCCTCCTCGGCTCAAAAAGACTTGACCTGAGAGCACTGGAAACACTCTGCTGTCTTCAGCATACTCTCTGCAGCCCTCTTTTTCAACTAGTTTATGCCTCTTGACGTAGTTCCTTAGTATAGACATAATGGTTCATGATTCTGCTTATCTCAGCCATTGTGACTGAGTTAGACTGAAATCAGGACTTGCAGGTAATGGAGTTGGGCAAAATGTGATTGGAAATGATTAGGCACCTAGGTGGTGCAGTGGATAGAGCGGAGAAAGACCTGAGTTCAAATCCAGCCTCAGACACTTACTAGCTTTGTGACCCCGGGCAAGTCAGTTAACCTTTGTTTGCCTCAGTTTCCTCAATTGTAGGGGAAAAAAGGAATAAATAAAAATAAAGCATTCACTTTCAGAGTTGTTGTGAGATCAAATGAGATGATATTTGTAAAATGCTTAGCAGAGTGGCTGACACACAAGAAACACTATATAAATAATGATGACTCTATCACGTCTGTAAAAGGCAATAATACTTGCTTTACCTACCTCATGTGAAAATACTTATCAAGTGCTTGCCAGAATGCCTGGCACAGAGTAGGCACTGTATAAATGCTAGACATGATGATGATGGCCCTCTTATATCTGTAAAATGGGAGTAACACTTATTCTACCCACCTCACTCAGTTGTTCTAAGGAGAAGTGATTTGTGACCCTTATAGAACTACTGAATACAAATATAAGTTATTATGAGGTTGTTGATGTGGTGATGGAATGGATCCCTTGAAGCATTAAAATCTAGGCTGGGGAGTTTGGATGTAATAACACAGGGAGATTTGAGTTCAAATCCCAATTCAGACACGTAGTAGCTATGTGACCACAGGTAAGTTGCTTAAACTCTCTGATGCGTAGCTTCCTTATCTATGTAGGTGACTGGACTAGGATGCCTCAGGGATTTTCTCCATCTCTAATTCCATGCTCCTATGAAGTTGGGAACTATTACAGGTTACTGAGTCACAAAAGGATGTAAATGCTTGAGATATCAGATCAGCTTCTTAGGTATGTTCAGGTTGGCAAGCCCGCCATTACATAAAAAACAAGAATGACAAGGAAGTATTGAGAACAAGTATTAAAGTTTGCTTGGCCCCAGTAATGCTGCCTCATGCAGGGGTAGGGTCCAATGTGAATAAAATCAATTAAATATACATTTCCCCCATCCACTTCTACTCACTGTCCATGCAGCCTGCTGGGCAGGGCCTGAGATGGGGAACTTTGGATCAGTCCTTCGGTGAGTTTTGAGCCCTTGACTTGAGACTCTGTGTGGCCAGGACTCAGTGCTTTTCGGAGACGAGAAAGACCGAATGGGAAAGTGAAATGGCATTTTCAAAGCCACAAGCTCTGAGTGTTCCCTTCCCCAGTGAAAGTGAGCCAGCCTCAGATAAGAAGGTCATGCGGCTTATGAAACTCCTTACAATTCAACTCAGAGATTTGGGAGATGGCACACACAGTCCAGGCCAGGCTTATCAGCCCTTCCATCGCTTAGCTCATCTGAGAGAGGTTTCCAAATGACTAGGCCAGTGCTGCCTCAGGAAGGAAACTCTTTGGGCAGCAATGTAGCAGTCTATAGGCAAGTGATGGATACCTGAAAAATAGTTTCAGATGACACAGCATCATGAACAGGAGGGCTTGGTTCGGGGTTGGCCCTCCCCCCACCTCCAAGATGTGGGCAGATTCACTCATAGGAGGAA
>NW_027187323.1:550944-612623 GCF_028583685.1 Petaurus breviceps papuanus
AGTTGAGAAGAACAAGAAGGAAATTGGGGAGGGCACAGGGGTGGTGGGAGGCTCTGTTCTAAAGGAATGGACCACAAGACCTATTTACTCTCCCTCAGGGAGAGATATAATTCATGAGTGCATTGGAGTCTGACCACTATGAGAGGCCAGGTTGAGCCAGCCCAGTCTGATACAGAAAATGCCAAGAGCCCAGCAAGAAAAGGGGCTCCACAGGCTGTGTTTGGAAACGATGAAATAGCCTGAAAATGAGATGCAAAACAGCAAGAGTCATTTTTTGAGTCATTGTCTCTGTAACAATCCTATGACCTCTCAAAAGTTTGTCAGCTTCCAGGTAATAGGCAGGTGCAGGAGGGCAGCTGAAGGTTAGCGGCGAATGTGAGAATTTGCCCCCTGTTCTAGAACCCCATTTGGTGAGAAGGATCCAGGCTACTTTCTTGAGATATATTCAGAGGATCTTCCACTTCCCTTCCTATGTTTGGACTTTATTTCAGTTTTATGCCAGAGAGGGGAGATCCCAATATCCAGACCCAATTCCATTTTTACTAGGGGCCATCTCCATGGCAGTGAAGCAAGAAAAGGCATCTCTTCATTGAAAGAACTTCTTCCCTGGAAGTGATATGGGAGCCTAGAATCCTCTGTTGTTCTTCAAAGACTAGAAAAATTAAATTTATTATTTATCATGAATTAATTTAAATTTAATATAATTTAACAAACTCAACAAATATTTATTAAAGACCTAGTGTGTGCAAGATACAAGATATACAAAGACAAAAATGCGACTCCTAGGCTTTAGGGAGATTTCTATGGGATGTTTCATGGTACTTGGTATGAAAGCAGGAAGAGCATGTCCTCAGGAGTGTACCAAAAGCCTTGAGGGGTTTTAAGCAGAGGTCTGCTGAACTTTCTGTAGTCACTAAAACCCCAAAGTTAGTGCATAGAAGAAGCTGGGAGAAAGGGGTAGCTTACCCTAGAGAGAGAGGGCCTTCATTCACTCAATCATTCATCAAACATTGGTGAAGTATGCAAGACTTTGTGACAGGCTTTGGGAAGACAAAGATAAGTAAAGCTTGGCCCTTGCTGGCGATGAGCTCACAACCTCCTGGAAAAGGTGCCTTGCACAAAAAGATATACAGAATAACAACAGAGTACAAAATAGAACCCAAGTGTGTGGAGTGAAGAGTAATTAATTGTTTAAAGAGGCCTGAGGAAGGAGAGATCGTTTCTGATCCATCAAAGACTTGGTGGTCAATGGAGTTACCTACCATTTCTGCCATTTTTTAGCACCTAACCCCTCCAGTGATTCAGTCAAAAAACCAAACTTAAGGCTCTAGAAGGCCAATGTAGCCTCAGGGCTGCAGGTTCCCCATCCCTGCCCTAGATATTTCCAATGCCTGCCAACACAAGGATCTGCTTAGCCAGCTGGCTGGAGGTGTCCATCCCTTCATAGGAGATAGGGTAGCAGCATGGGCTAAGGGAGAATGAAGGAGAATCTCAAGCCAGGCCTTGTAGAGGGGTAATGGGGAGATGGAACCAAAATGACCTCTCAAGCTTTCCATGCACCCTATTTTTCCCCTTAGTTGAACCTAGGCACAGAATACATCTAAGAGGTTCTCAGAAATGAACACAGAGAGAGGAAACCAATGGTTATTAAGGTCTCTTTCATGTAACCTGAATAGAGTCAGAAGTGCAGCCCAGGTGTGTGTGTGGGTGTCTCCTGAGAAGGAAATGGTGTCAAACGTCTGATCAAAGATTCCTGGTTTTAAGGGGAGTTCCTTGGTTCAGAGAATCCTTTGGAGGTCAGTTAGTCCATCTCTTCAAGCATTTTTCTTTCTTTTTTTTTTCCATCCAAGGATTCATGTTTTTGTTTCATTTTATTTTAGTATTTTATTTTTTCCCAGTTATAGGTAAAAACAATTTTTATCATTTGTTTTTAAAACATTGAGTTCCAAATTCTTTTCCTTCCTCCTTCACCACTCACCCCGATTGAGAAGGCAAGTATATAACTTATACAAATGTAGTCATGCAAAACATATTCATAACAGTCATGTTGTGAAAGAAAACACAGACAAGAAAAAAAAACCTCAAGAAAAGCAAAGAGAACAAAAACAAAAGGTACGCTTCAATCTGTATTCAGACACCAACAGTTCTTTCTTAGGAGATGGATAGCATTTTTCATCGCAAGTCCTTCAGAAATGTCTCGGATCATTATATTGCTGAGAATAGCTAAGTCATTCACAGCTGATCATCTTATGATATTGCTGTTACTTTGTGCACAGTACATTTCACTTCGCATCAGCTCATGCAAGTCTTATCAGGTTTTTCTAAGAGTTTCCTGCTAATTTTTTTTTAAAACAATTGGGGTTAAGTAACTTGCTCAAGGTTACATGGCCAGTTATTTCTGGGTGTGGTGCTGAGTATTGGAGACCAGATTTGATCCCCAGGTCATCCCGACACTGGAGCCAGTGCTCTTACTCGCTGAGCCACCTGGCTGCCCCCTGCTAATTATTTCTTATAGTACAATAGTATTCCATCATAATCACATAACACAACTTGTTCAGCCATTCCCCGATTGATGGGCGTCCCTTCAACTTCTAATTCTTTACCCCCAGAAAAGGGCTACTATAAATATTTTTGTACATAAATGTCCTTTTCCTTTTTGTCTTTTTTTAAAATCTCATTTTGGATACAGACCTAGTAGTGGAATTACTAGGTCAAAGGGCATGCATGGTTTTATAGCCCTTTGGGCATAGTTCCAAATTACAGAATGGTTGAATCAATTCACAACTCCACCAATAGTGCATTAAAGTCTCATTTCTCCAACATTCCCTCCAACATTTGTCATTTACCTTTTCTGTCCTATTAACCAATCTAATAAGTATGAGGTAGTACTATTACCTCAGAATTTTTTAAATTTGCATTTCTCCCATCAATAGTGAGTAAGAACATTTTTTCATATGGCTATAGATAGCTTTGATTACTTCATCTGAAAACTGATCATACCTTTTGATAATTTTTCAATTGGGAATAGCTCTTATTTTTAAAAATTTCACTCAGTTCTCTATATGTTTGAGAAATGAGGCCTTCAGCAGAGAAACTTGCTTCAAAATTTTTTCACAGTTACTATTGCTAACTGTATTTCCCTCCATCCTATTCTCCCATTCTATTTTCTCTCTCTTTTCACCCTGTCCCTCCTCAAAAGTGCTTTGCCTCTGACTACCCCCTTCCCCAATCTGCCCTCCCTTCTACCATCCTCCCCTCCTCTTATCCCCTTCCCCTCCTATTTTCCTGTAGGGTAAATAAGATAGATTTCTATACCCAATTAAGTATGTAAGTTATTCCCTCTTTGAGCCAATTCTCATGAGAGTAAGGTTCACTCACTCTAGGGGTGGCCAGGTGGCTCAGTGAGTAAGAGCACCGGCCCCAGAGTCGGGATGACCTGGGATCAAATCCGGGCTCTGATACTTAGCACCACACCCAGAAATAGCTGGCCGTGTAACCTTGAGCAAGTTACTTAACCCCAATTGCTTTAAAAAAAAAAAAAGGTTCACTCACTCCACCTCACCTCCCCCTTCTTCCTCTCCACTGCAAAAGCTTTTTCATGCTCTGTTATGTGAGATAATTTATTCCATTCTACCTCTCCCTTTCTCGTTCTCCCAGTACATTCCTCTCTTAACCCCTTAATCTAATTTTTTAGATATCATCCCTTCATATTCAATTCACATCTGTGCCCTCATTCTATATATGCTCCTTCTAACTACCATAATAATGAAAAAGATTTTATGAATTGAAAATATCATCTTCCTATGTAGGAATCTAAACAGTTTAACCTTATTAAGTCCCTTATGATTTCCTTTTCCCGTTTACCTTTTTATGCTTCTCTTGAGTCTTGTATTTGAAAGTCAAATTTTCTATTCAGCTCTGGACTTTTCATTAAGAATGCTTGAAAGTCCTCTGTCTCATTGAATATCCATTTTTCCTCCTGAAAGATTATACTTAGTTTTTCTGGGTAGGTGATTCTTGGTTGTAATTCTAGCTTCTTTGCCCTCCAGAATATCATATTCCAAACCCTCCACTCCTTTAATATAAAAGCTGCTAAATCTTGTGTTATCTTGATTGCAACTCCACGACACTTGAATTGTTTCTTTCTGACTACTTGCAAAATTTTTCCTTGACCTGAGAACTCTAGAACTTGTCTATAATATTCCTGGAAGTTTTCATTTTGGGATCTCTTTCAGAAGGTGATTGGGGGATTCTTTCAATTTCTCTTTTACCTTTTGGTTCTAGAAGACCAAGATAATTTCTGGAAACATATGTCTAGGCTCTTTTTTGATTATGGCTTTCAGGTAGTGTAATAATTTTTAAATTATCTTTCCTGGATCTATTTTCCAGGTCACTTGTTTTTCAATGAGATATTTCACACTCTTCTATCTTTTCATTCTTTTGATTTTGTATTATCATTTCTTGATTTCTCTTAAAGTCATTAGCTTCCATTTGCTCCATTCTAATTTTCAAGGAATTTTCTTCATTTCAAGGGATTTCTTCATTTCAATTTTCTTCATTTCAAGGAATTTTCTTGATTGAGCTTTTGGATCTCCTTTTCCATTGGGCCAATTTGCTTTTTAAACCATTCTCATTGGCTTTTTGGACCTCCTTACCATTTGGCTGCAAGCTCATCTTTCAATGATTTCTTCTGTGTGCTGATTTTCTTTTGATACCAATTTTCATAGGCTTAGTTGGACTAATATAACTAGACAGCTTTCCTTATCTAACCTTGTTCCAAGTATCATCAATCCATCCCTACACTAAGTCCTGCCTAGGGCTTGTTCTTTGGAGAGAATTGGACCCTGGGGAAAACACTGTGAAGGTTCCTCCCTCTTACTAAATATCATAATCCAGTCTGGTTAAGAGGAGCATGGGGAGGGGCAGCTAGGTGGTGCAGTAAATAGAGCACTGGCCCTGGAGTCACGAGGACCTGAGTTCAAATCTGTCCTCAGACACTTGGAACACACTTACTAGCCGTGTAACTTTGGGCAAGTCACTTTAACCCCAATTTCCCTCCAAAAAAACAAAAAAAGAGGAGCATGGGGATATCCTAGAAAGGAAGTCACAATCCAAGGGAGGAAGGGTGTTAGTTATCAGGCAGCTACACAAGTCACTGATTTTATATGTAAAACCCATGGCTTAGGACAGTAAATCTGAGTTTACACAAACTAGGTTCACTCCTTTAAAAAATTATTGTCTGTGTTGTTGGTTTAGGGTTTCTTTTTTTTTTAATCCAAAGTCTTTTTATACCAGAAGGTTGCTACCTGCCCTTTCAAGTTGCAGAGAGAAGAGCCTGTCTACTCATTCCTTTGTTTCCTTTTTTTTTTAACTTTCCTTCTTATTAATTTGAACTTGATGAATATCGACAGATATGAGCATCTCTTTAAGTAGAAAACAGAAAAAGAGGACTACATAGGAAACCATGGATCTCCCTTACATTCGGCATGGACTTAGGGGGGACATACGTCAAATTTAGGAGTAGCTGGGTGGTGCAGTAGATAGATCACTCGGCCTGGAGTCAGTAAGACTCATCTGAGTTCAGATCTGGCCTCAGATACTTACTAGCTATGTGGTCTTGGGCAAGTCACTTAACCCTGTTTGCCTCAGTTTCCTCATCTATAAAATGATCAGGAGAAGGAAATGGCAAACCACTCCTGTATCTTTGCCAAGAAAATGGAGTCATGAAGAGTCAGACACAACTGAACATAACAAATGCCAAATTTAATGTTATTTCCAACACTGCCCTGGTTGTTTATATCCCATTCTGAACTTTTTTCCTGCTCTCTTCTATTTGCTTTTAAGGATTGACACTTTTTTCTTCCCTTTTTTTGGTATGAGTACCACCATCTCTTACCCTACAATTCTCCTTCCTCCCCCCCACCAATCACCTTCCCTTATAACAAGTGTAGTCATGTAAAACAAATCTATGTGTGAATGATGAGCGTGTGTCTTTTCTTCACCTCTAGTCCATTATCTCTGCCGAGAGGGGAGGAGCATGATTCATCACAAATCTGGAGTTTTGATGACCAGTGATTAGTCAGAGCACCAGAGTTTCTGAGTCTTTCTCAGTTATTTTCCATGACAACATTCTAATCATTATATAAATTGTTCTTTGAGTTCTGACCAGGTTTGCCTTAAAATGCATTTCTCAAAAATCTCTCTGGCTTGGGCTCTGACTCAGGGTTTGCCCCAAGAGCATCAGGATTTGGTTCGTGTCTAGATCTCTACATAAAGAGTCAAGAGCCCTCAGCAATCATGAAAGTGCTCAGTCTCACAAGATACTAGACATAGGACAGGCTTGATTTCACCCAATAGAAATTGCAAAACCCCAAAAACTTGTATTCAAGCCCATGAACTGTCAAGACAACTCTTCCTAACAGTTTAGACAATAACATTGTAAAGACAGATAATTTTGAAAGGCTTAAGAGCTCTACTCCACTCAATGGCCAACATGATTCCAGATCAGTAATAAAACATGCTACCCACCTCCTGACAGAGAAGTAATGGGCTCAGGGTGCAGAATTAGGTGTGGTTTTTTTGGACATAGCCAATGAAGTAGTTTGTTTTCCTTGACTATACATCTTTGTTATGTGGTTGATTTGTGTGTGTGTGTGTGAGTATGTGTGCATGTGTGTGGTGGGAGGAGGGGGGTACAGCTAGGTAGCACAGTAAATAGAACCCCAGGCCTGCAGTCAGGAAGACCTGAATTGATATCTGGCTTCAGATATTTTACTAGTTGTGTGACCCTGGACAAGTCTGCCTCAGTTTCCTCATCTGTAAAATGGGTATAAGGGTAGCTAGGCGGTGCAATGGATAGAATGTGGGTCCTGGAGTAGGGAGGACCTGAGTTCCAATCTGACCCCAGACATTAACTAGCTCTGTTACCATGGGCAATTCACTTGACCCTGTTTGCCTCGGTTTCCTTATTTGTAAAATGAACTAGAGAAGGAAATGGCAAATCATTCCAGTTTCTTTGCCAAGAAGACCCAAATGGACACAACTGAAATGAATGAACAGTAGCAACAAAATGGGGATAGTAATAACACCTACCTCCCAGAGCTGTTTCGGACATTGAAATGAGATAATTGTAAAAACAGAACAGTGCCTGACACATACTAAGGACTATAAAAGTGTTCCTGATTATAACTGAGGGGATACTACACTTCTTTCCTTGCCACATGGGAGTATGGATGCACTTGTCTGAAGCTGGGTGAAGTTATGTAGCCAATTGCTGTGCATACCATAGGCAACAAACAGTGGAAATTGAGACCACTGTTTAAGGACAAAGAAAGCAGTGGCAAGTCAGGAGCTTCCCCCCTGAGGAGGGGCTGCTATGTGGAGACCAAAAACACAAATCAGGACAGCTAGAATAAAGAGTCAGATCAGCTGATCAGGGATCAACATGCAAGAACCAGGTCCAGATCAGATGGAGAGACAGAGTAATTTCAGAAAATCTCAGTGACCAGTGAAAAGACCATTCCAAATGCCTACAATGCCTCCCAGGTTTCCCCTGCATTCTGGAATTGATAATCTCTCATCCAGGGAGGGGTACCAAATACATACTTCCTTCCTTAATCCTTTCCATGATATGAAGCAGTAGGTAGAGTTAGGGCTATTCCTCAGGTATATAGGAAGGTAGTCTGGAGGACAGAAACAGTAGGGAGCCGGAAGAGTGAGACGTTTGCCAGATTCTTTTAATTTTGCTCATGTTTTATGTTTAATATACCACTTGGCCATAAAAAGGTCAACTATCTATAGCGCATCAAAATAGAGGGCTAAGACTAAATTGGAAAATTTACTAGTCTGGTACAGTGAATAGAGCACTCGCCCTGGAGTCAGGAATTCAAATCTGGCCTCTGACACTTAACACACACACACACACACACAAAACTAGCCATGTGACCTTGGGCAAGTCACTTAACCCCAACTGCCCTCCAAAAATCAAATATATATATATATAAAGAAAATTTCCTAGTCATTGAGATGAGACCTCTAGAGCTACAATCTGTCCTATTTTCACAATCCCAAGGAATACATTTATATCAAATTTTAGATTCATTCAGAACCTGGTTCAGTGAGGAATTCTTTTCTGCCAGGTTTTTTGAAGTGGGGCCTGTTGACACTTCCTCCTGTGTATAGAGGGATTCTTTGGTGAAATTGGCAAGGCCCCTCAGTGGTCTGGCAGCTCGAGGAAACTGTCACCTGGTAGGCAAATTAGTAAACTCTGTTGCCTTATTGTTCAATAGTCAAGTGATACCCCCTTTCTGTAGGCCTATGGACATGAGCTGATGTGGGTTGCATACATGAGTGCAGTGCCCCAGGTGTCCCTTGGGACACACAAGTTTACATGCAGCCTGTTCTACTTTCTCAGAAGCACATTCCATTGTTGGTCAGTCATAGTTAGTTATTTTTTAAAGGGGGGTTTTTCATATGTCTACCTCCCTGTGAGCCTTGGACCTGGTTTTGCCTTCTAGAGCAACACAGACAAATCTCTTCTTTTTTCTATGAGGACAACTATATGTCTCCTATAAATTTACCCTTCTGCAGGCTAAATGTTACCAATTCCTTTACCTGGACCTGATGTGAGATGTTTTACAGGCCACTCGTCATATTGCTTGTTCTGTTTGGGACTCTCTCTAGCCTGTCAATGTTGCACTTAAAATGTAAACAAAGAATTATAGACATGATCTAACAACAGGAAGAAAGACCAGCATAGATTATTTCTTAAGACCTGGACACTTGTGATTTTAGACCACTGAAGACTGCGTGTGTGTGTGTTTATTAATTTTGCAGCTATATCTTTTTGTGGTGGCAAAGAACTGGACAGTGAGGGGATGCCCATCAATTGGGGAATGGCTGAACAAACTGGTATAAGATTGTGATCCAATACTATTGTGCTATAAGAAATGATGAGGGGGATGGCTTCAGAAAAACCTAGGAAGACTTATATGAACTGATGCAAAATGAAATGAGCAGAACCTGGACAACATAACTGCAATATTTTAAGGATGATCAACTGCGAAGGACAATACAATGATCCAAGACAATTTTGAAGGACTCATGATGAAACATGCATGTCCAGAGAGAGAACTAATGAAGTCTGAGTACAGATTGAAGTGTAAGTTTTTTACTTTCTTTCTTTCCTTTCCCTGCTTTTTATTTTTGTAACATGGCTAATCTTGAAATATGTTTTTATGATTTCACATGTATAATTAATATATTGCTTGCCTTCTCAATGAGTGTGCAAGGGGTGAGGGGGAGAGAGAGAATTTGGAAATAAAAAAAATTTAAATAACAGTTAAAAATAAATAATGACTTTATTTTGAAAAGAATGTAGCAGCTGCATAATATTGTTGACTTGAGTTAAATCTGTGATCCCAAAACACCCACCAGACCTTTTTTCATATGAACTGCTTGTTGCCAAGCCAGGTCTCTCCACACCTGCATTTCTGAAGTTGATTTTAAAAAACAAATGCAGAATATTACACTGATGCATTTTCAATTTCATTTTTTCAGTTATTGACTTCAGGATCTTTTTCCATTCTTCTGGTATCTTCTGTCCTTTGAGACAGCTTAAAAACAAAATAGCTGCATGTCTTTAAAATTGTGTTACCTTGGGGCAGCCAGGTAGCACAGCGAGTAAGAGCACCGGCTCCAGTGTTGAGAAGACCTGGAGATTGAATCCCGGGCTCAGACACTTAGCACCCACCCAGAAACACCTGGCCGTGTAACCTTGAGCAAGTTACTTAACCCCGATTGCTTAGGGGTGGCCAGGTAGCACAGTAAGTAAGAGCACCAGCTCCAGTGTCGGGATGACCTGGATCAAATCTGGGCTCAGATACTCAGCACCACACCCAGAAATAATAACTGGCCGTGTAACCTTGAGCAAGTTACTTAACCCCAATTGCTTAAAAAAAAAAAAGAAAGAAAGACCTTAGGGTGGCTAGGTGGTGCAGTGAGTAAAGCATTGGCCCCGGAATCAGGAGGACCCGAGTTTGGTTCCAGCCTCAGACACTTAACACCCATACACACACAAAAAACTAGCCGTGTAACCTTGGGCAAGTTACTTAACCCCAACTGCCCTTTAAAAGGCAAAAAAAAAAAAAAAAGACCTTGATACACAGACATGAAGCTTTAGAATGCCCTAAAACCTTTTGACCTCTTTCCCCATTCCTTCCCTGTGTCCATCTTCTCATCAAAGTTACCAAGCATCAATATTTATTTGATTTGGTTTGTAGGATCTTGTCAAGATCTTCATGGAACATCTTTCTGCATCCTCTGCAGTAGCTGCTGTGACATAACCTGTAACTCTCTTCATGGCGAGCCCTTTGTCCATGCTTACCACGAGATGACCAAGTGTCTTGTCAAGTGATGTTTCCTTAAGCCCTTGGGTGGGTGATAAGATCATTCTGCCAACTTTTTACTTATTGACTAGAACCTATGATCCATCTTTCCATCTGGCTACAATTTCTTTATGTGTTCTTGTTTGTTTATTGGGAAATTGTCAATATCAATGTGATCCAGTTCCACCAATAGAACATCAACTCATTAGTCACTGTATAAAGATCTCACTTTTAAAGTTAAATGCAGGGGCGGCTAGGTGGTGTAGTGAATAGAGCACCGGCCTTGGAGTCAGGAGGACCTGAGTTCAAATCACAAAATACACAAAAACTAGCCATGTGACCTTGGGCAAGTCACTTAACCCCAACTGCCCTCCAAAAAGCAAAAAAAAAGTTAAATGCATGTAGATAATTTTAAAACAGTGATCCCAAGGATCCTTGGTCCCCTTTCCACAGTAACCCTAGGATGTAGGTGCTATTATCATCCCCATTTTACAGATGAGGAAATTAAGGCAAACAGGTAAAGTGACTTGCCCAAGGTCACACAACTAGAAATGTGTCCTAGGCTGGATTTGAACTCAATCAGGCATGGAACTCAATAAATAAAGCTACCTAACTGTTTTCTATTGTGTGTGCACTAAAAGAAAGTATCCTTGATGAAAATAGGAAAAGAAACCCTTTTAAAACAGATAACCACATTTGTGTAAGCACAGAATTGACTAAGAGATATAAAGAGTTCACGATCAAAGGATATGACATGTATAAAGCAGGACCCAAACCTCAAAGTGCTATAAAAATGTCAGCTATTATTATTCACTGGGGCTAGTCTGGGGAGTTCCCCAGTCAATGTAATGAGCTTCCAGGGTGGTGAGCCTTGACAGAGGCAACCACAGAGCTAACTGTTCAATGATCCCCTACTGCTGTTGGATAGATCACGGAAGGGCATGGACAAGAATTACATGCTAAGAAGACATGGTTGGGTCATGTACTGTATCAGCAGAAGGAGCACATATTGATGAAATCACCTATCATCAAATTAAAAAGCTATAGCATCAGGCCAGTCAAGATAATTTTGGATTATGATTCTGTCTTCTATCCTATTAACTACACTTCCAGGATTTTTGTCGTTTTTAAAATTTAATAATATATCTTTTATATCATCGTCCAAGGCATTGATAGAAGTTGAATAGGCAGGGACTAAACACAGAACCATAGAAAATTTCTAGGTTGAATCAACTTTTTAGCTGCTGAATCACACTGTTGGCTCATATTAAGTTCATAATTAAATAAAACCACAAGAATTTTTTTCAATAAATGTTAGTCAATTAAATCATTCATGAATCAATATTTGGCAGACTCCTAGCAAGATAATAGTCAAAAGGAACTGGATAGAAAAAGAATATTTGATTAAGAAGATGGTGACTGAGAAGAGGTTTTGGATTTCTAAATCACAGTTTAAAATACAGGAGTGATGAATTCTTGGACAAGAATGGAATGTGCCTAATGAAGGCTGCTAAAAATGTATTTACCTGTAATCATGAAAATCTAATCAAAGAGTTTAAGCTGAAGGGTAAGGTAGGTGGAGAAAACTGACTACACATATCTACCACATATAAGAAGAAAAATAATATTCAATGCCCAGAAAATCACAGAAGACAAAATCTAAGAAACAAGCTAGCAGTAAAATCTATGGCCTTAGATGTCTATTTAGGTGGCCTAGAGTCAGGAAGACTCCTCTTCCTGAGGACAAATCTGACCTCAGACACTTACTAGCTGTGTGACCCTGGGCAAGTCACTTAATTCTGTGTGCCTCAGTTTCCTCATCTGTAAAATGAACTAGAGAAGGAAATGGCAAACCATTTCCGATATCTCTGCCAAGGAAACCTTAAATAAAATCACCAAGATTCAAACGCAACTGAAACAGGCAAACAACAATAGACATCTTAAACTCAACATGTCCAGAATTAAATTCATTATCATCATTTCCCACTCAGCTGCTTTCCTGGACTTTGTCATCTCCAGAAACTCTCTTTTTGCAAGGTGAAATCAGCTCTGAAATTCTTACCTCATTTACCATCCTGACTTTAGGACTTCATCATGTCATCAGCCCAAGTAGTTTTTGCTGCATGGACCTTTCTTTCTTGTCTCGTCTCCCGCGCCCTCCCGCACCCCCCATTTGCATTGTCTTCTTCCATTAGATTGTGAGCTCCTTGAGGGCACGAACTGTCTTATGCCTTTCTCTGTATTCCTCAGTGTTTAGCATACTGCCTGGCAATGACGGGTGCTTAATCAATGCTCATTGACTCTGATTATCTTTCCCTCCAAACCCTCCCCTCTTCCTAACTTCCCTATTTACTGGGTTTTTTGTTTGTTTTGCTTTTTGGAGGGTGGAAGGCAGGGCAATTGGGGTTAAGTGACTTGCCCAAGGTCACACAGCTAGCTTTGTGTCAAGTGTCTGAGGTCGAATTTGAACTGGGTTCTCCTGACTCCAGGGCCTTTGCTCTATTCACTGTGCCACCTAGCTGCCCCTCCCTGTTACTGTTGAGAACACCACTGTCTTCCCAGTCACCCTCCTACTCAGGTTCCAGGGAACTATCAAATACCAGCCGTCTTTTTTGATCATACTAGGCCTGTGACAGAACAGGATAAGGCCCCACCAAAGCACAGGCTTGCCTAGAAGACCATGAGCTCATGGTTTGCTTCTGGATGGGAGGAAGTACACCCCCACATAATAATAATAATATTAATAATAACATATAGCATTTACTATGTACCAGGCACAGATTAATATTGTTATAATTTTTTCTAGTACACTAAAATTATTCCTTGGTAACTTGATTGGTATGGCTCTGAATAAGTGAATTAGTTTAGGTAGTTTGTTGTCATTTTTATTGAAAACTAGGAGAGTTAGATAAGTTTTAATGGTGAGGAGGGAAGAGATGCAGCTTTGGGTCTTAGACCACTGCAGGGAAAAGACTGGGAAAACCAAAGGAAACCAAGGTTGAACACTCCCCCACAAATAAATCTTACTCCACACTTGTGAGTTACTGAGTCCAAGGACCCCAACCCCCAACTAGAGAGGCCAGATGGAAAGGGGGGGAAAAAGGCAAGGCCAGAAGGAAATACACAAGGGAAAAGGCTGCAAAGGACTCTTCTGAATGACTGTAGTGGGTTCCCCAGTGCCCAGCACCCAGGGTATTGCCAGGTTTCATGGACAAAAGGAAAAGAGCTCATCTGAAAAGTATTGCTTTTTGGAAGGACTTGGCCTGGCAGGCAGGAATGAGGAGATGCTTGGGGGTATCTAGCTTCCCCCACAAGAGTAAATGAACTGTGATGAGCTGCCCTGAAAATGGGGATGGAAAATCCAAGCTGGAAATGTCTCAGCTCTGCTGGGTTGGGCTGGGCCTGAGCGGGCCTTCAGCAGCCATTTGGCAGTTTTCATCTTTGTTAAATGTAAAGGTAAAGAACTGGCCATGTTTTGCAAACTAGTCTGAAGGGCTTCCTGACCTGCCTCTGTTCTGTGTAAATAGCAACCCCTTCCCTTGTGCCCTCCCAAGACTGGTTTCATCCACCATCCTCTAAGCGTTCACTGGCTTCTGTGGCACGCTGAAGCTCACAGAACTGAACGCCATGGACAAGTGGGACTCCTTTCAAAAGAGCTCTCTGGGCTCCCGTGGGCCTAGACTCTTCTTGGGTGCCCTGACATATTTCTCTTCTCCGTGGCTTGTTACCCCTACTGCAGAGTAACTCTGGAGAAATCTCTAAAATAAAACTTAGGCATTGTTCATGTCTAAGGACTCCCCAAAATGTGGGTATCAGGATTTGTTCTAGAAATGATACTCACTGAACAACATGGATATCAGTTATAGGCCAACTATTTTTTGCTTCAAGGTTTTCACTGGCTGTTCTCCATGCTTGGAACAAGTTCCCTCCTTATATCCTATCTCATCTTCCAGTCCTGACTTTCCTGGCTTCTTTCAAGCTCCCTCCTTATATCCTACCTCATCTTCCAGTCCTGACTTTCCTGACTTCTTTCAAGGATCAGCTCAAATCCTACCTTCTATAAGAAGTTAATGCTAGTATCTTCCCTCTGGGATTATCTCTGATTTATGCTGTATGTATCTTGTATGTTCATAGTTGTTTGCATATTATCTTCCCCATTAGTGGGTGAGCTCCTTGAGAACTGGAACCAGTTTTTGCTTTTCTTTGTATGTTTAGCACAGTGTTGGCACATGGGAGGTGTTTAATAGATGCCAACTGACTTATTCTACCATAGAAAATGCTTAAGATTCAAGACTCCCAGATGTGTAATGTTTGAAAAAATAAAATAATCCAACGACTCCATTACATTCCTTATGCCTCTTCCCCCAAACGATAAAGGCCTGTTGGATAGATGCTTTGAATCACTCCTCCATTCCTTTCATAGAAGATCTGAATGGTAAAAACAAATCACAAGGATCAGACAGATCTGGCAAGGCTTTCATTCTTCATCTAGAGGGCCCTCCTGGCAGTGAGTATTTTCTCTTCCTCTGAGAAGCATGCCATAGTAGATTCACAGTCCTCTAGGTATTTATCCCCTGACTCCTGAACTCGTTCTCTATCTGCCAAAGCTGGAAATGGCCATTGATCAGAATCACCAGCCATTGGCCTCCACTCAGGAAAGGACACAGAAAGGCACACATTTGAGCTTCAGTCTTAGACCCTCCCAGGGAAGCACATGCATGAGTCATGTGTCTCCATGTGCATTGCCACTGAGGAAAAAAGGGGAGAGAAATCCTCCTTTCTCCCCTTGCTGGAATTCCAAGGAGCTCATCCCAAAAGAAAAATCAGGGCCCTTTCTCTTAACTTTTCCTCTAGACCACTAGCCACGGTAAATAGTTCTACCTGCCTATGTCACCAATCATCACCAACACCCCTGCTGAGTCATGAGGAACGTGGGCACCAATCAGGAGTTGCCACGTTATCTCAGCAAAGCACATGCCCATCCGCACACAGCCAAAAAGCAATATCTAGCTCCATGGCCTTTCTGGCAAAGATCCACCACTTTCTTTAGTTTTATCAGGTGGATTAGAAGGATTCAATTGATCAGAGGTTCCCCAGAACTTTCTTCCTCAAGGTTACACTACTAATTATTGGTAAAGCAAATGGCAAAATAGGTCAGGAGGTCACTCTCTATTCTCTAAATGCCCTATCTCCTACCCCTTACCCTACCCAGATCCCAAAGGACTACAGATACTGCACTCCCACAGAAACTGCTGACTATCCTGATAACAGCAATCTATATGATATCATCGTCCTTTTCCATTCTACCCGTGGAATATGAAACTGTACATGTAATTTATTGACTATTTAGCCCAAGATTCCCTCCTACTCTTCTTATTAGATAGTCTATGCATCTCAGAATAGTTGACTGACCACCCCTGCCATTCTAGAATTGGTACCACAGCAGAATTGAAAAGCTGTGGAACCAAGCAATATGGTCTTTGGGAGACATATCTCCTGATTCTCAAACAGAAATAATAATGCTTCACATTTTCATAGCACTTTAAGGAACATAAAACATCATAGAATCCCTGTGAGGCAAGTAGTACAAATATTATCTCCATTTGACAAATGAGGAAACTGAGGCTCAGGGGGTTAAGTGGCTTGTCCATGGTTGCCGAGCTAGGTTTGAGCCCACTCTCCTGATTCCAACTCTAACCCTCCTTTCTGTATGTACCCTTCCCCCTCCTTTTGCTAATAGCCTCTCAGTCAGACCATTTAGAAATCTGAGGTCTGCTATGCTGTTTTGCATTATGTGTGAACAAGCCATGAAAAAATGCCCCTCTAATTTCCTCCACTAGACCATAAACTCCTTGAGGTCAGTGAGCACACTTGATTCATTTTCACAAACACTCAGCATAGCCCTCCACATACTTTACATGTCCATGAACAGGTACTGAAATATTTGTCAAATTAAAGTGAAATTAAATTCAGTTCATTTATCTATCTAATGGGTCATCTCTACACAGACAGTATAAGTACAAGTACTGTACCCCTCAGAAATCTGGGATAAGCGCTTGGTAGAGAACAGAACAGAGAGGAACCCTGAGAGGAAACAGGGATGGTTTGTGCAAGTTTGGGAAAATGGGGTGAAGAAACAAAAAAATGTCAAGAGACAGGAGTGGGCAGGAGGGACAGACGTTAGGAGATGGTTTTGACCTCTTTCTTTCTCTGCTGTCACCTAAGGATCTGGAGACTTCCTCTGAAGGCCTTTGACCTAGTTAATGTACCTTCCCTTCCCACTCTCTCCTACCCTCTCTCAGTAGTAAGACACCTGGGTTAGTTATCTTCAGCCCACAAAAGCTGCTTAACTCAAGGGTGAGGACTGATCAGATTTCTTTGAAGATAGACAATTACAGACATAGATAATTGGGAGAAGTCCAGCTAATTCTGTCTTCAGAACTGTTTTATTTAGCACTTCTTTGGACCTGAATAGCTCTGAATATGATCCTTTTCTGTCCAGCTTCTTCTCTACTGATTACCAGGAAAATCTGTATTTTCCATGAAGTGGGCCCAGAAGGGTCCCAGTAAAGATCCCTTGATCTCCTCTTTTATTTCCTGAATAAGAAGTTAAGTGGGAGGTGGGGGGATGGGGCATTTCCTGATCAGTGGGCCTGATCCATATCTTGACACTGAACCCAGATGGCTCCAGGAGGAGAAAGTGAGACTGCTGACCCTCCCTCACTTAAATCCAATTCACTTACCTGAAACAAAGTCTGTGAAGATATATGGACCCCTTCAGGGAGCCATGTGCTATATAGAACCACATGAGATGGCAGCAGATGGTCCAGCCTGGTGTAATAGCAATGAAATTTAAAGATCCCCCTGTATTGGCTTGGTTTTTGGTTTGATTGTGTTAAAACCCAGAGCTTGTGAATCCCACTTGTAGGATGGACTTGTTGACATGAAAAGAGAGGGCTGAACTGGAAGGAGCTGGTGACGTAAATTTAGAGAGACACAAGAAAAGAGAGAGGCAGAAGAACTTTTTGGAAGCAGCATCTTTGGAGGCAGAGAGAGACTGAGAGGATTGCTGAGGGCCACTTTGAATTGCCCAGGACTTTTGAGAGCTGCCATCCAGAGCTGCCGAGGACTGAGGAGGCATGGCTGTTTTACTGGTACTTTGTCTGTCTGTTTTGATGTTATTTTGCCAGATTTGTCCACTGGTGAAAGACAGTCCTGTTGTTGAGGAAGTATTCACTCTCTGTCTGCAGAACAGTCTCAGATTTGAACTCAGGAAGATGAGTCTTCATGACTTCAGGTCTGGCACTCTATCCTTTGTGCCACCTTGCTTTCCTTCCTTTGGAGTTACCTTTCCTTTTTTGTAAAGATCTAAGACACACACACATACGTGCACACACACACATATCTAAGGCGCAAGGTAAATTCTGATGTTTCCAGAGGAAATCCTGGATTGGGAGTTAAATCAACCAAATTCTGTTGCTCTCAGGGGAAACCCTGGGTGGGGGCTTGAGTCAAAATAAGAACAAGAATTATTGAAAAGCTCTTCCTACCCTCCCTCCAAGATTGAATTGTGCCCCTGCAAACCCAGACCTTCACTTCTCGGCTACAGGTTACTTTAGTCATATCTATTCCTATCTCTAGCTTAAGGTTAAGATTTCCCTTTTCTCTAGTTTCCTAATTACATTCTCTGGCTTAGACATAAGAGGATCTTATGTTCTGCTGAATCTCTTAGTTCTAGGTCTCTGCCAGTCATTGCTTCAATCCAAGTCTTAGGATCTTGGAGATGAAAAAGCCCTTGGAAGCCCCAGGCCTCCAACACCATGTAACCATGCCATCTACAACATTCCAGACAATTAGGCCATCAAGTCTCTACTCAGACAACCCCAGGAATAGGGAAATTAATACCAGTTCATTTTTTTTTTTAACTTTAAAAAAAAGTTGTAGGTTTTTTTGCTTTTCGGAGGGGGGAAAGCAGGGCAATTGAGGTTAAGTGACTTGTCCAAGGTCACATGGCTAGTCTAAGTGTTAAGTGTCTGAGGTCACATTTGAACTCAGGTCCTCCTGACTCCAGGGCCTGTACTCTATTCACTGTGCCACCTAGCTGCCCAATACTGTTTCATTTTTAAATGCCTCTGGTTGTTAGGAAGTTTATCCTCATACTGAGCTAAAATCTGCCTCCAGATTTTCCACACTAAGCATCCTCAGTTCTCTCAAGTGTTTGGAATAGGCCATGATTTCCAGATTCTCCAACCCCCCGGGTACCTTCTTCTGGGTTCTATCTACTTGTATAATGTCCCTCTTCAAATGTGGCATCCAGGTGTAGGCACAGGACACCACCTGCTCGGTGCCTGAATGAATTCCTTCCATAAATGACGGGTACTGTGGGGCTTTTACTTCAAGGAGTTCATTATTGCCGCTGAATATTGTATCCAATCTTTCTGGCACTGCGGGACATGGTTGAACCATGTCTGACTTCAAAGGAGGTCCTCTAAATCCAATGGTTCTTTTATGCACTGCAACAGAGGAAGATTTTCAGAGGGTGCAGAGGGAAGAGTGAAGACAGGAGAGGAGCTAGAATAAGGCGACCAGGACAATTCCCTATGTGCTAACATCCTGGGCAGGGGTAAAGGCATTCCTGCTTTCTGCCGCAGTCAGCTCCTGGTGCCAGCCAATTTACCAGCCTGCTCCTTCAGAGGCCAGTACTGCCAACTCTGTGGCACTGCATATATTGAGCCATTCCCCTGGGTGCTTTCCCATTGGAGGGAAGCAGACTGTGTGCCCTTACCACTGCCAACTGGGGACCCAAGGTTCAGCTGGGACTCATGCAGAAGTAGCTTGGGGGGAAGGCAGGGGCAAAAGCACCTCACCACTGGGCACCCAGACTCTGCCACTGATAGTAGACAGACCTACCCACACCCCAGTGACTAACCTCTCCTCCCCTCCTTTTCCACTGTGCCTTCTGAGAGTCTTCTGTGGTATAGTTGAAAGGTCATTGGGTGTAACAGATCTGAGTTTGACTCCTGGCCTTGTCATTAATTCTCTCACATTCTTTAGATGGTTCCCATCTTTTGGCACATAGAAAAGCCTAGCTTTCCCCTAAAGCCACCTGTCCTCTTGCCACCTTCTGCAAGAGTGGGCTGCTGTTCTTCCTCTTACCGACATATTTACTAACGCAAGGTCAGGAGAAGTTGGAAGCTCCTTGCTCTCCATTGCCACCTTCAGGCCCATCATTCAGCAATCACCTTTGCTTCTTGAAAGGTCACTGCAGCCCAGATCATGGTTGCTGTTATTTACCAGCCAGTCACTCTCCCTCCTTCCCAGTACATTCAGTACCTGACCCATAATTTTCTCCTCTCCTGTCACCTCAGCCTCATTTAACTTCTCACCTCCTTAACCTTCTCAACTCCTGTGACTTCTTTCTCCAGTCTACCTCACCCAATCACAAGTGGTCATACCTTATTCCAACTTGTATCATTCTCATCTGCCCCTGCCCCTCCCCTGACTAACTCAACTAAATTTCCCTCAGGGACTATATAATTCCTACTTATAGTTCTGATAGTGATTCTTTTAAGCAATCTTATTTTCTCCAAAAAAAAAAAAAAACTTAACTCCAAAAAGAAATTTTATTTCTATTGATATCTTTTACTTTTACATCACTTTCTTTCCAAATATATCCCTCTCCCCTCCCCTATTCAGCAAACCATCCCTTGTAAAAAGGTGGGTTTTTTTAAGAGAAAAAAATGCAGCTCAGCAAACCAATCAACTTTAATTATATCTGACCATATAATATATATATTGTTCCACAGGGGTGTGCTAGAGTCAGGAATTGGTTCATGAAAACTGATTGTATAATTTTCAGTGTGAGCATTTATACCTTGAAAATCTTCAAACGCTACAAGTTGGAGTTTGACATATTATTTTGCTGATTGCCTAGATTTAAGAAAGTGATAGAGAAAATGTTAATAATGCAAATTAAAATTTTTGATGTGCCAGCTGTACTTCCCACACACACACCTCCAAAGCTGGTAAACATTTACTAACACCCCACTGTCTGTAGCCACTCACCTCTACAAGTAGGAAAGGGAGATATATTTTCTCAATTCTTCTTTCAGGACCAAACTTAGTCATTACAATTACCCATCTGCTATTGACTCATTGTGCTCTTTTTTTTTTGGAGGGGTGAGTGGGTCTGGACCTGTGATTTCATTGGTGTGGAGTTTATAGTCAAGTAACTCCTCCCAGGCCTTTTACATATTGATTCCATACCATATTTGTTATCAAGTTGTTTCTATATGATATTCTTACATGATTGTTTTTTCAACCTAAATGTAAGACTTTAACACAATCAATTTTAAATTTCATCTTTTCAATTTTAAATGTCATCTTTTTAGTTTTGGCCAAACGTAGCCTTTCAAGGTAATTTTTAATCCTGATTTTCTAATCCAATACATTAGTTATCAATTCAATAACTTATTAAAATGTCAGGGGCTATTTTAAAAGAAATACAATCATTATATTGAAACTAACCCACAGTTTCTTCTTGAAATAATCCCAGTTTTTTACTTACCTGATCTGATGAGTAAAGAGATTTTTCAATCTGTGTTAAATTTATAAATAGCTAAATAAACTCAAATGTAGTTTAGTTTTTGTCTTTTTTTTATATTCTGCTTTCTCAATTACTAACATGAATAGAAATGATTGTTAGGTAAGTGTCAGAAATGCTAGCAGTCTAATCACAATGGACCAAATTTTGACCCCTAATATCAGTGGAAAATACACTTTGCTTCTGATTACCTATGTAACCTTGGACAAATCATTTAATCTCTGTGGGTCTTACTTTCCTTACCTATAGAATGAAGGATTTGGAGAAGAAGGAGGAAGAGAAGGAGAACTAGCATTTATATAATTTTTGGTTTTAATATTTTCAAAGTACTTTAAAAATATTATTTCATTTTATCATCACAATAACCCTGTGAAGCAAAGAAGCGCTATTATTACCCCTGTCTTACAAATGAAAAAACTGAGACACACAATGACTTGCCTATGATCCACAACTAATAAAGAACCTGAGGCCAAATTTGAACTCATATTTTTTTTTCTTTTTTAGAGGGGGGGAGGGCAGGGCAATTGGGGTTAAGTGACTTGCCCAAGGTCACACAGCTAGTTTTGTGTTAAGTGTCTGAAGCCATATTTGAACTCAGGTTCTCCTGACTCCAGGGCTGGTGCTCTATTCACTGCACCACCTAGCCACCCCTGAATTCATCTTTCTGCTCCCATATCCAGTGTTCTACCTAATGTGTCTCCTAACTATCTCTAGCATTCAGTACCTCAGGTCAAATTTGAACTCAGGTCTTTCTGATTCCAGGTCCATAGTTCTTTCCAGTGTACCACCTAGCTGCCTAGCTAGATGACCTATCTCTAAGGTCCCTTCCAGATCTAAATCTATAATCATATAACCAATGAACTAGTCTAGATTCTGGGGAATCAAAGATGAAAAATGACATAGCTTCTGCCCTCAAAGAGCTAACACAAGTTAGCATAATATAGATAGTCTATAAGAAGAGCAAAGGAGATATTACTTAAAAATTGAGAGAGAACATTTTTATCTGGGGTGATCAAGGAAGGCTTCATGCAGGAGGTGGTATGTGAACTGAGTCTTGAAGGAAGAAAATAATTTTTTTCCTTTCATTAAATTTTATTCTTACTTTGTCTCTCTCCTGCTCCCTGTTTAAAAAAAGAAAAACTCTTGTAACTAATATGCATAATCAAGCAAAACTAATCCCCACATTGGACATGCCTCTCCTTTCTTTTTTAAAAATCAACCAATGGTTTATCTATTTTATTGTTTTTTTTTTTCAATAAAACCAACTCCTACTAGTTCAATGTGTTTTTTTTTTTTACTTTCAGTTTCATTCATCTCTCCTTTTATTTTCATTTTGGTGTTTAATTGGGGATTTTAAATTTGTTCTTTGTCTAGGTTTTATTTTTAGTTGCATATCTAATTCACTGTTCTGCTCTCTCTCTTTTATTGATATATGCACTTAGAAATATAATTTTCCCCCTAAGTTTGGCTGCATCCCTCAAATTTTGGTATCTTATATAATTGTTGTCAATCTATTTAATGAAATTATTGATTGTTCCTGTCTTTTGTTCTTTGACCCTCTCATTCTTTAGGATTATTTAGTTTACAATTAATTCTTAATTTATGTTGGGAACCCCTTGAACTCTGATTGAATTTTCTCATTTGATGAGGCATTTGCCTGAAGCCATAGGCCTTTCATTGTGGCTCTGCCCAAATCTTTAGCCCTCTTTTGTCCAGCAATTTCCCACCCTTGATCCTTTCAAAATATCTATTCCCACACCCTTGAACTGGCCTAGCCCACCTTAGTCTCCAGGTAACCTCCAGCAACTTCACTCATTTACTGCACTCTGACCTCATGAACTCCTCCTGAAGACCCTTCCCAAACTCATTACTGGAGTCTGACCTCATCTGACTCCTCCTGAAGACCCTCCCCAAACTCTTCCTCTATACCACGCCTAGATTCCTCCCACAACCTTTCTGTATTTAACACCCCATCTTGCCTCCATGTGTGAGAGCACCATAGAATTTTCTATCACAGATTCACCCTGTGTCAGATGATTCTGGCCTGCTTGTCCAATATAAGCCTTACAGATACTGAGGCTCCGTAAGAGTCTACCCAATATGGTGAACTTTCAATAATAAACTTTGCTTTAGAGAAGACTTGAGTCGAATTCATTCGGCAGGACCCCACTTGTTGGTATTTTGGGGTCTTGAGCACCCCTAACCCTATACCTCATCATTTTATGATGACCCTCTTCATTTCCACTTCCCTTTATTGAATATAATTTTTATAGTAATATGGTCTAAAAGGAGTACATTTAATATTTCTACTTTTCTGCATTTGTTTGTGAGGTTTTTATGCATGGTCAATTTTTGTGAAGGTGTCATGTGCAGCTGAGAAAAAGGTGTACTCCTTTCTATTCCTGTACAATTTTTTCCAGAAGTCTGTCATATCTAAGTTTTCTAAGATTCTATCCATCTCCTTAATTTCTTTCTTATTTGTTTTATGGTTAAATTTATCTAGCTCCAAAAAGAGAAAACAATGGACTCTCTCATTCTGCCCCCTGAACCCAGTCCCTCTCTGTCAGCGGATGGGTAGCATTATGGTTGGTAATTGTATTCATCAGAGCTCCTAAAACCTTCAAAGTTGTTGGTTTGTCTTTACAGTATTATTGCTACCATGTAAATTGTTCTCCTGGTTCTACTCACTTCATCATTCATAGAAGTTGAAAAGTATCTTAATAGGCAGAGATGTGGAGGGAGTGTATTCCAGGTTGGGGGATGACCTGTGTGTACATGAAGATAAAAGTCTAACAGAACAAGAGATAAGAAAACAGCTTAAGAGTCCAGTGTGGTTAGGTCCAAGCATCTAAAAGGTAGCAGCATAAAATGGTTATGAATGGGAGAAGGGAGAACTTGGGGAAAGGGAATTCAATTAGGAAACCATTACAACAGTCTAAATGAGTTATAAGGAAGGACTGAACTTAGGGCAGTGGCTGTGTGAATAGAGATAAGAGACAGATAAGAGAGGCCTTCTGAAGGGAGAATTGACCAGACCAGGCAGAAGATTGTGGGGAATGAGGAAGAGGCAAGCGTTAAGGATGACTGATGTTTCAAACCTGGCTAACTGGAAGGATGGTGATGCAATTAGGAGAAATAAGGAAGTGGGCTGTGTAAAAGTTTAGTGAGTCAGACATTGAGTTCCGTTTGGGACTTGTTGAATTTGAAGTGACCATAAGTTATATCTCCAGGTAGAGATAACTGGTATGCAAGTGGAGGCGGAAAACTGAAACTAAGGAGATTTGGGGAGACATGCAATGAGGTGATAATTAAAGCCATGGGAATAGATGAGATTGCTCAAGGGAGAAAATAGAGAAAGAGAAAAGGAGAGGGCATAAGGCAACTCTAGGGATACCCACACTTAAAAGCTAGGAAGAGGAAAATGATACAGGATAGGAAAGCAATAAAGAGGTCAGATAAATAGACAGAGAATGGGGAGAGAACAGGGTCATAGTAACTAACACAGAAAAGATTATCAAGGAGGAAGAGATGACCAACAGTGCCAGATGCAACAGAAACGTCATGGAGACAACCATTTGTCTCGTATGTTGGGAATCTGATTCATGATTTGGTAGAGTTTGAACTAGATCATTTCTGAAATTCCTACCAAGACTAGGTCTGTGATTCAGTGATCTTACAGATGAAGAAACTGAAGCCCAGAGAGAAGTGGCTTGTTCAATTTTATTCAATTTAACAAAAATTGATAAGGGCCTATCATGTACTTGTAAGGAATCATATGGGCAATGTGGAGTTGTGAGGAGAGAGCCAGCCTTGGAGTCAGAAGAACCTAAATTTAAGTCCTGCTTCTAACAGATTTGGCTTTGTGACCCTGAACAAATTGCCTAAGTCCTCAGTGTCCCAGGCAAGTCCAAGGCTACTAGTGCCAGACCAGTTGTTATCATGCATGAATAGAGGGTGTTTCTACACTAGAAGTTCCCACCACAGTTAAATTACTGATCTATACCACCCATGATACACCATGGTAGGTTTCAAGATTACAACCAAAAACGATGCCAGTTTTCAAAGAGTTTACCTTGTATCGAAGGGATACAGAATATAAACAGTTAAATAAATAGAAAGCCATTTCAGATGGGAGAGAATACTAATAGCTGGAGGAATCAGGAAAGGATTTATATAGCCGTTGACACTTTATCTGAAGGGTAAGAATTCCAAGAGAAAGCTAAAGAACAGTCAAACCCTAACCTTTTTATTGACCTGAACTTTCCTTAAAAACTTAAGTTCATCTTGCATTTTAGCATGCCTACTGCTGTCCTTGTGGCAGCTAAGTGGTGCACTGGATGGGCTTAGAATGAGAAAGACTCATCTTTGAGAGTTCAAATTCAGCCTCAGACACTTACTAGCTGTGTGACCTTGGACAAGTGACTTAACCCTGTTTGTCTCAGTTTCCTCATCTGTAAAATGAACTGGAGAAGGAAGTATCAAACCACTCCAGTATCTTTACCAAGAAAACCCCTAATGGGGTCACAAAGAGTCATTTATGATTGAGCAACAAAAAACACTGTCCTTACAAAATGGTGCTATGCTTTTTTTCTTCATCCTCTGTTACCAATGCTTATTTCCATTTTCCATACACATCTTCTCAAAAATCTAAGTTGGGGGGCGACTGGGTGGCACAGTGAATAGAGCACAGGCCCTGGAGTCAGGAGGACCTGAGTTCAAATCTGGCCTCAGACACTTAACACTTACTAGCCTAGTGACCTTGGGCAAGTCACTTAACCCCAATTGTCCCCCCCCTGCCAAAAAGCAAAAAAAAAAAATCTAAGTTGGTTGGTGAGTTCTCTGTGTACCCACATTGGTCTCTTGAGGGAATTCCCAGTTCTCCTCATAAGAATTATTTCCCTATTTATCTTTGGAGTTTCTTTCCTCAGTTTCCCATCCTGTCTGGGCTTACTTCCCTTATAGAACTTTAGTCCATAGCGTGATACATCCCTCTGAACCCATTGAGATCTGCTTTCCCAAAATCTAGGATGCCTGTCTGGAATTCCCTCTCCTCTATCACAAATTCTAGGAGGGAGTCATCATTTCCCTCAAAATTCCTCCCTGTTGGTGAGACTCAGATCCAAAATAGAATCTCTTGTTGTTTCCTGTACCTTTTATTTTATTTTTTTTAATATCCCAGAAATTTATTGAATGTTCTGCTTGAGTACAATGAATGTAGAAAGATTGGGACTGTTTGCTTTTGGTGCTCCTGGTAAATCTCAAAGAGGCACTAAGCAGAAGGGACTACCCATCAGAAGTAGAGATGGAAAACCTCAGACCCAATTGTTGGATGATTTCAGCTTGTGAGGTTTTAGTCTCTAATGAAATTAGGCCACTCCCTTTAAAAGAGATCAATGTGTGAAGGTAGCCAGCTTTTGGGAGGGCATTTCACATGCTGGTCTGTTGAAACATTTAAATACTTTGAAATACAAAATATTCAGCTTTGAAGTTTTCAATACTGGAAAACTTTCAAGTCTAGGGTGTCTAAGCCAGAAAGAGCTTGTCTGTGTTCCTCCAGTTAGATGCCTTTTTCCAAAAAGTTAATCTTCAGCTTTGGCTTCCATTTCTTCAGCATCATCAAATCCGTCTACCTCAGCATTTTCCCTCTCAAGCCTCTCCAGCTGTCTTGCAAGCTCAGTTTCATCTGTATCCGTGACTACTTTGGGCTCCATTTGAACATTGAAGACACCTCTCTTCTCCTCAATCTTTTCTTTGATAACAGCCATAGCCTGATTGAGGACAGATATGCCTTCTGTTCTCTCTAGGGTTGTAGTAGTCATCACATATTGAGGAGGTGCTATCAGGTTAATCTTGATGGGCATGTTTTCTGTGGAACAATTCAAACCAGCTCTCAGAGCTTCTTTTACAGCATCAATACCCTCATAACCATAACAAGCCACTTCAATATCAGCTCGAATTTTGACGGCTTGTGGTGTCAAGCGCCTATTTATGTTATCAATCAGCACTCTTCTTTCATCTTCATTCAGATCTAGTCCATCCAGGATCGAAGGGTCTGAGACTGCATGTTTAAATGCATCATAGGCACCATATCCTGGTCTCTTGTACTTGTCAAAAAAAAGCAATTGGGGTTAAGTAACTTGCTCAAGGTTACACGGCCAGTTATTTCTGGGTGTGGTGCTGAGTATCTGAGCCCGGATTTGATCCAGGTCATCCCGACACTGGAGCTGGTGCTCTTACTCGCTGTGCTACCTGGCCTCCCCTCTTGTACCTTTTAAAGAATGAAATGATCATTAAAGCAAGTCTGTCAGTTATGAAGTGCCATGCTTTTGGCAGAGGGGGAGCTCCAGCACGTGTCTGGTTGACTCAGGTCCCCATTACTACTCTGTTCTGCCTTCGTGCCAGCCAGATTGGCTTTTTGTACTCTGTATCTATTTCGTCTTCCTCTCCTCCCATCTGCTCCTGTAGGGCAGAGATTGTTTTGGTTTTGTCTTTGTTTACTTCATACCTAGCTGAGTGCTTCTCACAAAGGAGTTGCTCAATCCATGTTTTGTTTTACTGGATCTGTAATTGCAGTGGTACCAGGAACTTCCAGTGAAGAAACTTTAATGCAGATTGCAGCTAACAGTCAGAGTTGCTGGGCAATGGGGGGCTCAGTGGCCCACACTTGAACCCAGGTCCTCCTGGGAAAGCCCATTCCCCATCCACTATACCACTCTTGAACTGAACATATAGAAGATGAATACAGTTGCAATGTTAATATTGAGTATGTGTGTTTTGCGGGGGAGGGTGCTTAGTTTAGACATAAAGAAGGACTTCCCAACTACTCAAAATAGTGAGTATTTGAATCAGGTGACTATGGGAAACAGTATAATCTCCCTCTAGATATTTTTAAGAGGATTCACAACTGCCCTAGTCCTGATCCCAAAGATAGTAGAATGTCATACATGATCTCTCTGAATTCTTGCCAGCCCAAGGATTCACCAGGTGAAAAGTGGATGCTCCCACCCTTACCAACACCAGCCAGCTGTTTCTCTGGTCTAGACAAGTTTCCCCCAAGTGTGGGAACTTTACATTTCTCTTTTGTGGTCCCCACAGCGAAGGCCCCTCCCCCCCACAGGGTAGGGGTGGGGGCAATATGGGGAATACCAAGCCGGAAGCTGACATTTTGAGTTATACCCCTGACAGAACTTCTTCACAGAAACAAGAACTGAAATATCATCTGGGCAGCCATGCAAAGCAGGCCTCTATCTCAGTCTGAATCATGAGCAGGGGGCCAGCCCCCTAGGACAAGATAGATGGGCACAGGAAAGCCCAGCAACGCAGGGTCAGAAGGAGTGGATGTTTGGGAAGCCCAACTTCAAAGGGGAGTGGACCAAACCCCAGCATGAGGCCAGCTAGCAGAACTCTACTGCATTTTCCTTGTCTGAGTCATGCTCTAGGGCTTCTTTCTTCATATAAGGAGATCAAAAAGAGAAATATGCTTCCCTCTAGCTATCCTGAAGCTCCCTTGCCTACCAATGGACTCCAGAGAGTTCTAGGTCATCTGCTATCATAATGGCCCTCCCTGAAGCAGCCTGCCTCCTGCTGCAGGCAACTACTGCTTTGAAATTCTCTACCCTTCTTACCTCTGGGTGCTCTTAAGCTCCCTCTGCACAGCCAGGATGACCCAAGCACCAAGAGCTGGATCTCACTGGTGCTAACCAAACACCTCCAGGTAACTTTGTCTGCTCTTCAGTCCAATGATGTAGGATGTAGCCAGCACGTGTGAGTGAGCTCAGAAACCTCAGCTTAGGATGCTGCCTTTGGCCTCTACAGAGTAAAATACTAGAATGTTAGGGCTGGAAGATACAGGTGTTGTGATGTAGTGGAAAAGTCAGTCAACTCAGACTTAGATGGTTTAATGTGGTTTAAATAGGAGCTCTTTTCCCAACTATCTGCATGACTTTGGCCAAGTCTTATGAGCCTATCACCTTAGAGAGTATTTTGTGGGGGTGGCTAGGTGGCACAGTGAATAGAGCACCGGCCTGGGAGTCAGGAGGACCTGAGTTCAAATCCGGCCTCAGACACTTGGGCAAGTGACCTTGTGACCTTGGGCAAGTCACTTAATCCCAATTGCCCCTCCAAAAAAAAAAGAAGAGAATATTTTGTGGCTGCTAGGTAATATAGTAGATAATGTTAAACAGAGTCAGGATGATCAGGGTTCAAATCTGTGACATTATCTACTGTGAGACCCTAGACAAGTCACTTAACCTCTATCTGCCTCAGTTTCCTCCTCTATAAAATGGGGATAATAAAAGTATTCATCTCACTGGGTTGTTACGAGGATCAAATGAGATAATATTTGCAAATAGCTTTGCAAATCTTAAAGCTGTATATGGATGTTAGTTGTAACAATAATGTTAATATAATAATAATCGTAAGCAAAAAAAATCCCAGGGCAATGGAATAACTTGTAAAAGGTCACACAGATAGACCACATCTTCACCATGCCTTGTAACAATTGATCATACCATAAACCCTAAAGATAGGAAATAACTATGTTAGGACCCAACCTTATTAGGATTCCTGATTTCAAATTCAGTGCTCTTTCCACACCAGTCTGAATTAATGTCAATGAAACAGACTAGAGCAGCCAGGTGGTGCGGTGGATAGTGCTCTGGGTCTGAAGTCAGGAAGACCTGAGTTCCCCTGGCCTCAGACACCTACCAGCTGTGTGACCCTAGGCAAGTCACTTAACTCTGTTTGCCTCAGTCCCTCATATGTAAAATGAGCTGGAGAAGGAAATGACAAACCACTCCAGAAAACTCCAAATGGGGTCATGAAGAGTCAAACCTGACTGAAACAACTGAACAACAATAAAACAGACTAGCAGGTGAGTTTTAGATGGAAAAGACTTGCTGAAAAGGTTTCCCTCTTCCTGAAACATCCTGCACTGCCTACAAAATTGTGCCCTCTCTTCCTCCAAACCCCTGCTATACACATCTTCTAGGAAGCTATGCATAATAGAAAGAATATTGGATTTAATCAAAAGACCTAGGTTCCATTCTAGGGTCTGTACAACCAGTGTGATCTTGTACCTCACTGAGATTCTGTTTTCTTATCTGGGACAAAAGAATGGGTTGGACCTAGTGGTCTCCAAGGCCCCTTACAATTCTAATAGTCTATAATTCTATGAGTTCTTCGTTAGCCCAGATCTTATTGCTCCGGTATATCCTAAAATCGTATATACGCTAGACAATTCTAGATTATTTACCTGTGAATAATATGAGGATAATTTTTCATTCTAGTTCCAATTTCTTTCCAACTAGGGAAGGCAAATGAATGTTTATGGAAGGAAATCAGTGGTGATATTAGCTTAAGTAACATATAACTGTACCAGACACATAAAAGACATGAAATACTTTTAATTTCATTTTAATTAGCTAAAGGAAAATGATCATACAATGCATTGGTTATCTAAGTCAAATTGATTTAGGGATTATCTGTATCACCTCTCATGTAGTCTATTTGTACAGCCTCCTAACTAATCTCCACAATCCAATTTCTCCCTCCTTCAACCCACCTGCACATTGCTGTCATATTAATTCTTTTTTTAAAAATTTATGTATTTACTTTTAATTTACAACATTCAGTTCCACAATCCTTTGAGCTCCAAATGTTCTCCTGTCCCCCCCTCTCCCCCTGCCATGGCAGCATGCAATCCAATATAGGTTCTACAAATACCTGTCTAGCAGTCCCTACCTTTCCATCACAATGAATGAGATGTGCTTCATTATCTCTTCTTCAGGAACTCCAATGGTAGTTTCATTCCTAAGAATCCTCTTTTCCTCTACATTGTTGTAGTCAATTTGTGACGTCCATTCTTTTGGTTACTGTGTTACACTGTTGAGTTTGCAGTTCATCATAAACCTAGGCTGGTTGTTGTGGCTTTTTTTTCCCCACATGAGCGGCTGTAAAGCCACGTCTTCTCTCATCTTCTATTTTTGCAGTTGATTTTTTAACCTAAGTGAAGGTCCTTCCTATTAAATTTCATCATTTAGCCTATCAAAAAATTTTTGAATCTTGATTCTATTTTCCAATACATTAGCTTTCCTTCCCAACTTTTTTTTTTAGCAAAAATTAAGCTTAGACCAACATCTTACACTATAGTCCACAATAAATTCAAAATGGATATACAACCAGAATATTAAAGATCATAACATAAAAACAAAGAGAACCACAGACCTTTCATAGTTACGGGTAGGAGATGTAGTCTTACCCAAACAATGGATAGAGACAATTACAAAAAGATAAAATAGATTATTTTGATTGCACGGAATGGAAAGGTTTCTAGGATAGAAGGGTAGCAATTGAATGGGGAAAGTATCTTTCTATCAGATTTCTCAGATAAGTGTTTGGTATCCAAGATATATCGACAACTAACAGAAATACATAAAACCAAAAGCTGTTCCCCAATAGATGAATGGTCAAAGGACATTAATAGTTTTGAAACAATTGCAAACTATTAGTAACTATACACCAAATCATTAATAAGAGAAACATAAAGCAACCCAAAATTTAACCTTATGTCCAAAAAATGGCCAACATGACAAAAGATGAGAGTAGTCAATGTTGGAGAGGTTGTAGGAAGATAGGTGCACCAATGCGTTGTTGGTGGAGCTGTGAATCAGTGCGATCATTTTGGCACACAATTTTGAAACATTCAAATAAGGTTACATACATGTATACAAATAAGATCCGTACCCTTTGACCCAGAGATTCTATTATTAGGCATATATCCCAAGGAGTTCATTGATAAAAAGAAAGTCTCCATAGACCCCAAAATATTTATTGTAGCACTTTTTGTGAGAGCAAAGAAGTAGAAACAAAGTAAATGCCTGTTCATCGGGGAATGACTAAATAAATCATGGTACATGAAATATTGGAATATTGCTATGCTGTAAGTCACAATGATTCAGAGATTCATGGCCTTACATGAATTGATGCAAAATGAAATAAACTGAGCAGCTGAGGCAAAGGGTGTGTGTGTGTGTGTGTGTGTGTGTGTGTGTGTGTGTGTGCGCGCGCGCGCGCGCGTGTGTACGTGTGTGCCCACAAGTGCCCATGCATATATACATATGTGTGTAATCTAACTGGGGAGACAACATGCAAATAGCCGTATACAGGATAAATTGGAAGTGATCAATGAAGGGAACTGGTGGGAAACAAAGGTAATATAAAAACAAAAGATAACAATAAAACAATAAAATTTAGTTTTTTAAAAAAAGAAAGATCCAAAAATGTTAAGTGACTTGCACTAGATCCCACATCCAGTAAGTGGCAAAGCTGGGATGGCAGCCTCTAATAGAAGCAGTATAATGTAGTGTAATGAGGCAGCTGGGTGGTACAGTGGCACTGTAGTCAAGTGTAGTCAAGCACTGGCCCTGGAGTCAAGAGGACATGAGTTTAAATGTGACGTCAGACATTTACTAGCTGTGACCCTGGGCAAGTCATTCCACCCTTATTTGCCTCAGTTCCTCATCTGTAAAACAGTGACATACTGGAAAAGGAAATGGAAAACCACTCCAGTATCTTTGCCAAGAAAATCCCATGGATAAGTAAGTAATGAGCAGGTCTTTAGAGTCAGAGGACCTAGGATCAGATACCAGCTGTGCCTTAACTCCACTTATACAATGGGATGAAGTAGAATTGACCTACATGACCTTGGAGATCTTTTCTAACTTCTAAATCCCCTTCAGTGCTAAATCTATGACCACATGACTCCTAATTCAGCCATTTCCATTATTCCATGCTGGTCCTTTTACCTTCCTTACTTGACCATAAGCACTATTGAAGGGGAAACTCAATTTATTCTTCATATCTCCCACAGTATGGTGCCTTGTGAAGAGCCTTATTGGAGGTAATACATAGTTGTTTAGCTCAATTGTATGATTTGCCTCCTTTATTTAACTATTAACTTTATTTCCTTCCTCTGTAATCTCCCCCTTACACCTAGTACAGGGTTAGAATATAGTAAGGGTTTAGAGTTGATTGACTGACCAAGACACTAGATAACAGATACAATCCCCTGGGACATGAATCAGGAGAAAGGCCTGAGAATAAGTGGGACTCCTCATTTCTCACCTGGCTATACCAGTTTGGGACTTCTCTTGACTTCTCCACCTTGCCCCAGGAAGCTCATTATTGGGATAACCTCATCATCCTATAAGATCCTATCAGGCTTGGTCCTCCACCTCACCCCTACCTTCAGCCTCTCTGATAGATCAATGAGGCCATGAATTCCAAACCTTCGTTTTAAGGAGAGAACCCAGCTCAGACAATTCATTTCTCACCTGGATACACTACCTTGGGACATCTTTGACTGACTTTTCCACCATTCCTCCCAATCCTACCCTGCCCGGGTTACCTTTCCCTTCCTTCCCTCTCTCCTGCTTTTCAGCTTCCTTTTGTGTTTTATCTTCCCCCATTACACTGTAAACATTTTGAGCTCAGGGACTGTCTTTTTTTCTTTGGGTATGTATTTCCCCAGGGCTTAGCACAGTACCTGGCACATAGGTGCTTAATAAATGTTTATTGTCTATGGACTCTGTATTGCAAACACTGAAGACAGGACTGAAAATTTCTTTGTGCCATAACAAATCAGATTTTCGTGTGTATTTTAAGTCTAACAGACATTTAGGAGTTTTCCTACACCGCCCCAAATTAAACATGAAGCATTTACCTAAACAGCCCAATAATAAAGCATAAAGAAGTTCCTCAATCACCCTTATGGAATTAGGGTAGTGGTCATTGGATAAAGGCAATTGACCATACAAACATAAATTCTAATAACTGGAAGGCTGAAGGATTAGCTCCACCCCCTGGTAATCTTGAAAAAAGCAACAATCAACTTTGAAAAAAAATTTACTCATTACCCTTTTCTTTTCCTTTACCTATTGTAAAATGCAACAAGCGGCAGGGAAATTTTTCCCTTACCCACGCCAACCTCCCCTATTGATTTTGGCATCTAGCAAAAGAAACACATGGGAGTATCCAGTGAAGGCCAACTGTGGAGTCTAATTGAATGGAGTTGGCAAGAGGAGTTGAGGATCCATGACCTAGAGCTAGAGTACTGGTTAGGGTAGCAGACCCCAGAGCTGAGTCCAAGTGGTCCTCAGTTATGAGTTTATGTTCTTCCCAAATGTGTATAGCAGTACACTAAGCCAAGATTTCAGCTGATCCTGAAGATGGATATACTAGAGACACCGAAACCAAGCATCTGGACCACATTTCTCACTCAAGACCAAGACCAGGGCATCTAGTGGAATGACTTACCCAGCACAGATGCTATGTCCCATAAGGAAAATCCCAAGAAGACATTAGGGCAACCAGTAATTCTGGAGATACAACTTGCCTTAATAATTTACAGTCATCATGTGGGTACCTCTCCACTTGTCAGCTCTATGGGCATCCAATCTTCCTACTGACTCGGTGTGTATTTATGGAAGAGTATACCCCATTTGTATGGGGGGGAGGGAGTGTTTAGTTGCAATAAATGCCTTTGCTTTGATTTATGTGCTGAAGTGTTGAAAGTAAATATATTGGTGGGGGCTCATGAGCTATGGTTTTAGGAACACAGAACCACAGTAGTTATTCCTGGGGGGGCCAATCTGCAAGTGTAAGTTTGGAGGAATCGCCCAAAAGAGTGGTACATATGTATGACAGAATCATAGCCTTTTTCAGTTGAAAGGAACCTCAAAGGTCATCTAGTTCAACCCATAACTAAAGCGTGGATTGACCTCTATGAGACACTGATAACCCCTTAGTTGTTCAGTTTTAACTTAATGACTTGGAGAGAATTTTTTATCTACCAAGGCAGCCAATTTTATTTTTGGATTAGTCTAATTGCTAATAAGATGTTCCCTTTTACTTTGGTCTGGACCTGTGACTTCACTGACTCAGGGAATTCCTATGAGGAAATTCACTTTGCCAATGCTTCTATAACTTGGTCTTTGAGAGTTGCCTAAGGGTTAAGGTATTTGCCCAGGATCGCTTAGCCTATGTGTCAGAGGTCTTCCTAAGAATGTCAACTCTCTATGTACCAAGCCATGTTTCAATGTACCTCCTTGTATTCTTCACTCATTTGACCTAACCTCTTGTCTCTCTCTCTTTTTTTTTGCTTTTTAGAGGGCAATTGGGGTTAAGTGACTTGCCCAAGGTCACATGGCTAGTAAGTGTTAAGTGTCTGAGGCAGGATTTGAACTCAGGTCCTCCTGACTCCATGGCCAGTGCTCTATTCACTGCATCACCTAGCCACCCCTACCTCTTGTCTCTCTCAAAGTGATAGGATTGAATGTGAAATAACAATGAATCAAATTAATAAATATTTTTCTGACTACAGATTGCTGGGAACATACAAGAAACTCCCTTGTAAGGATCTTCTAATGAAATTTGGAGAAGATAAGGTTGTATATATGTAAGCATATTATAAAAGAATGTGATGCAGTAATGGTCTGGCTGAAACCAGGAAGAGGACATCTCCTCCTCCAGCCAAGTCTGAGAAGGTTCCTTAAAGGAATTCATGGACTGTTTGGAAAGAAAAGAAGGAAGTTCTCCTCCTTGGGGATGTTATTTGAGAATCACAAGCATATTTGATAAGCAAAGTGTCTATTTTTTGTGATTCTCTCATTTCATAGAATTCTAGGACTGTAAGGAAATGAGTTCAAAGGATCAAAAATTGAGGACTAGAAGGGACGAGAAATCAATGACTTGCCTAGGCAAGTGATTTAAGTCACTTGCTAAGGGTCACATAGGAAGCAAGCATGGGGGAGGAGGAATTTGAACCCAAGTCCTCTGACTCCAAATCTAGAGCTCTTTCCACTCTACCTCTTTGTAAGATAGTCATCTATAGCCATGTGACCTTGGGCAAGTCACTTAACCCCAATTGCCCTGCCTTCCCTCCAAAAACAAAGCAAAAAAAAAAAAGATAGTCATCTATGACCCCTGAAGAGACTTTTTTTACAAGGCCATTACCACAAATATGCTTCATACTTACCAAACTCTTCCAAAAAATTATTTAAATAGCTAAACTCTAAAAGCAGTTGATGTAGATAAAAATGAATACATACAAAGGGGCTTTGGGGCAGCTTTCTCAAAATGATTGGTTAATTGCCTCTTTGGAACTTAGGGTTAGGTCTTTTGAGGAAACTTACAAATAAAGAAATGTAGGATAATTTAAATATTCATAGTTTTACTTGCCTTTCCTTTTTGAATAATAATAACTGACTTTCACACATAGTGTTTAAAGGTTTATAAAGTACTTCGAGGGTAGCTGACAGGTCTTAAGCCTGATGGTGAGTTAGAGGGGTGTCTACCCCAAGCTTGTAAAGACTTCCCCTGGTGGAATGAGTGGATGAGAACAATTTGTTCCAAAAGTCATGAAAGCAGCTGAAGCAAGTGCTGTGGAGTGTTTAGAGCCTGGTTGATCATTGAAGGTGCCAAGGTCATCCATTGCATTCCAGGCCATCACCAATCATCTTAACTTTTGCTTTGCCACTGGACTTTGATGACTCAACTCTGCCTTGATTAAATTCAATTCACCTATGAGTCAAGACATCACCCTGTGATGTCACTGGTCCTCTGAAAATAAACAACATGTCCTAGTCAGCACCTACCTTCTCCCTCTTTTCTAAACACTGCCTCTTTCTCCTAACAACTTTCCAATGCAACTAATTTTTTTTTAGTATGTCTGAATGCCTCCATGTTCCCCTACTTATAATTTTTGAAGTCAGCTTCCAAATAAAGTCAACAAGCATTCATTAAAATGCCTACTATGTTCCAGACACTGTGTTAAGTGCAGGAGACACAAAGAAAAGCCTTGGAATAATGCTTCATGAGTTACATTCTCTCCTTTGATCCCCACAATAACTCCATGCAGTAGGTGCAATAGGTATTGTTTTCCCCATCTTTAAGATGAGTTTCAAAAAAGTGACTATGCCCATGCTTTGAATGGTCTAACACAGCTACAAATGGGAGACCCAGCCCTTTTTCTTTCAAGGTCAGTCCAGTGTACTCTCTCCTATATCCATTGTCTCTGTAGGTTCTGATTTAGTCATTTGAATGTGGAATAACTTTGAGATAAGCTTTATTTCTTGAAAATATATTTCTAAGGATGTAGTCTAAATTCTATTCCATGCAGCCTGGTGCTTCATAGAGTGCTGAACCTGACCTCTTAAAGACCTGAGCTCACTTTGATAAACTGGACTCTTCTCAGCAATCCAGAGACATAAGTCAAACCCAAAACACTCATGATGGAGAGAGATGTTTACATCCAGAGAAAGAACTGAGATTGAACCCAGATTGAAGCAAACTACCTGCCCTTTTTCGTTTTCTTGTTTGGTTTTGTTTCCTCTTTCCCATTAGTCATTCCATCTGTTACAACCCTTCCTTATAACCTGACTAATGCCTAATGTGAAAGTATTTGCAGATCCTATACTTGATTGTATGTCGCCATGGGGGGGGGGGAGAAGGGGGGGAAAAATTTGAAACCCAAGGAATTTGGGAACCTAATTTTGTAAAATAAAAGTAAACAAATTAATAAAGACCAAAAAAAAAAAAGACCTGAGTTCAAATCCATTCTTCAGTATTTACAGACATTGTGATAATAGGTGAGTTACTTAACTAACCTCTGAGTCACAATTTCCTTATATGTAAAATGAGGATGATGGTATTTGTAATATCTACTTCCTGAGATTGTTTTGAGGCTCAGAGAAGATCATATACATTAAATATGTTGGAACATTTTAAGTTTTATAAAAATGTCAATTATTGCAATGTTCAGTCATTTTTTAATCATGTCTGACTCTTTATGAACCTACTTGAAGTTTTCTTGGCAAAGATTCTGGGGAGGTTTGTCATTTCCTTCTCCGGTTCATTTTACAAATGAGGAGACGGAGACAAACAGGGTTAAGTGACTTGCCTCATAGGGAAGGAATATACATAGCACCAAAGACCATTACGATGGTCATTAAATTTAGATAGATTGGTGCTAAATGGCTTATATTTGAGGACAGTCCATGGTATGGCAAATGAGTCATTCAGATTAAGAACTAGGCTCATTACTAAAGAAAATTATCCAAGGAGTCTACATGTAGTTGGAAAACATCAGTAAATGAAGTCTCTATTAAATTTTGTTATCTTGTTTAATAGATGTTATCTCCTCTTGTCCCACCCCAACCCATTTCCTCCCCACCCCCCTACACACATATAAAAACCCAGTATTCTCTTTTTAAAGAAAAAATATAAGGACATATATGGAATAAGTATCTCCGTTAGCCAGCTGACAGTACAGGTAATATCACCAATCTGTTATACAGAATGAGGGGGGATGGGCCTTCCCTGCAGCCAAGGAAACATGAAATTGCTGTTTGAAGCCTCTAGTGGATACCAAAGCAACAGATGGATTCTGGATTGAGTGTCTGAGCTAGTATTCTCTAGCATCAACAAGTGAAGATGGGTTAAAATGTTTCCTGTACTACAATCATCACCAAAGTAAAAAATCAAGTACTTAGGGTCTACTTTTACTGGGTGCCAAGTGGAATGAGGAAATACCAACACAGCCTTTGTCTTCAAGGGAATTAGAAACACATTGTGGAAGTATGTGTAATCCCATTTCCACCCAAGCCTGGGCTTATTTTGCAGATGGACAGTCCTGTGCTTAGTGTGACTTACTGGAGGGTCATGTGATTCCTGATCTACAGAAAGAATTCTTAGTGCAATGCCATGTTCCTGTGTAAGGAACAGCTCATTGCAGACACTTCTAGGTGAAAGAGTTGAGAGGGATGGTCCAGAGACACATGAGAAGAGAGAAAGATCTCATTCACGGGAGGTCTACTCATAGAAGGCTGTGGAATCTTAGCTCTGGAAGCCAAAAAAGTGATGGGGACTGCTTCCATATATGCCCATGGCTCCAAGGGCTACAGTTGGCCATTCACGTTTCTTTCTCTTACTTGCCTCTCTAAAGGTTCCTTTCTCCTTTTGTGTCCCCAAAATCTCCTTCTGAAGTCTCTTGCCCTGAAGCTTCTACATTGAAACTGATGTCTCTTACATAAGTACACCACATTGCTGTCGGTATGATCTCTGCCAATCAGGAATCTCCCTCCTTATGCAACACAGAACACAGAGGATCCTTCCACAAAACTGCCCAGACTTGCACAGAAGCAGGATTATATCGGAAGATTATGTAAAACTGAATAAATACCTCTATACATAGATTAAGCATTTCTTTTATTTATTTTTTGTTTTCAACATTTGCTTTTATAAGATTTTGAGTTCTAAAATCCCCCCAATTGGCCCCCCTCCCCAAGATGGCATGCACAGATTAAGCATTTCTATAACTAACACACTGCAAGAGTAAAGACACAGCTGGGGTGGTGACCAAGGGTAGAAGCATGGCTAAAATTAAATCATGACTTTTCATAGGATCTCTGTGTAGGAAGGGACCTCAGAAGGCATCCAATCCAATCTCTGGTGAGAAGAAATTCATTACTGTCTGTTGTACTTTGGGGTAATTCTAACTGTTGGAAAGTTTATCTATGCATCAAACCTAAATTTGCTTCTTTGTGACTTCCATCCAGTCGTTCTGGTTCTGTCCTCTGAAGACAAGTAAAATAAACATATTCCTGCTCCCACATGAAAGAGACCTTCAAATACTTAAAGAAAGCTATCATATTTTCCACTAAGTCTTCTCTTCTCCAGCCTCAATGTTCCCCGGTGTAGGTCAGATCTTTAGATTTATCCAACCCAGTTCTGCCTCTGACACTTAGCACAAATGGACTGGCTGTGCTGTGATGCTTATTATCTATTAACTTCTAACTTGGTAATGACTATGGCCTGCTTTGTATTATTATATGTATTTTCTCTCTTGGTGGAGTATAAGCTTCTTGAAAACAGGGACCATGTGTCACAGAATAATAATACAGTTATCCCTTCCACATCATGACTTTCCCCATCACAGTTGCCATATATCAGGGGCTGGCATAAGAAATTAAATGGGAATTTGGGAGAAGTTTTGTGGAAGCCACAGGTGACAGGTGAAGGCTAGCAGATGACACAGAAAAAGTTTAGAAAGTCAGAAATATATAAAATATATGTATAGTGTTATATAATATCAACATATTTTATCTTTTAATACCATAATAATTCAGACTGCTTCTCTGGTATGAAGAGAGAGTCCAAAAATGTTATGTGGATTTTCCAGATTGTAGGGGCACTCTGCCCCTAACCCCCATGATGTGGAATGGATTGTAGTGATATTTAGCATCTATGTAGTGATTTCAGTGTGTGCACTTAGACAAACCTTTTGTGGACACACACACCAAACACATTCTGCATAAAGTTTATAAAGGACTTTCCCCATAACAATCTTGTGAAGGAGGTACTATATTCCCCATTTTACAGATAAAGCTGATGCTCAAAGAGATACATATAAAGGTCAAAAGCTTTATGCCCAAAGTCATACAGCTAATAAGTGTAAGAGCTAGGAGCCATCCCCAGACTCCTGATTCCCAATCCAGGACTCATTCCACTGACTACACTGCCTCTGCTTCTATAGTGTGGTTTACACGGTGTATATCTAGCTCTCTCAAATCCTCGGGGAACAAATAAGTCAGTCTGCACAGCTAATTTTCCCCAATAGCTAAGAATTTACTTTGTAAAAGAACCAAAAACATTTTTGAATGTTTGATTGATATAGTTTGCTTTTCCCACCATGAGCACTCCCCAGTGACTATCCTCTATCATATCCTCCCTTAAACATAAAAAAAGAAAGAAAAGTAAACAAACATTTCTAATACAGTGATTGCACCTGGCAGAGTAGTCACATTTAACACCTGTAATACACCACCTCTCTACCAAGAGGGACCTGGGTGGCACAATAGATAGAGCACTGGGCTTGGAGTCACAGCTCAAATCCAGCCTCAGAAACATTCTAGTTGTGTGACCTTGGGCAAGTCATTTAACCTCTCTTTGCTTCTGGAGAAGGAAACCTCATTATCTTTGCCAAGAAAACCCCATGGACCAATCTGGAGGGGTCAAGAAGAGTCAGACACAACTGGAATGACTGAACAACACCACCAAAGGGGAGGAAATAGGTTTTAATCAGTCAGTAGACTGTTCATTTCATGTAATCTCCATTTCATTATCATTCAGTGTTATTTTCATTTATATCATAGAGGTACTAGCCTTGGATTTAAGGAAACAGGTTCAAATCCTATCTCTGACACTTACCAACTGTCCGACCCAAAGCAAATTATACACCCTCCCCGAGCCTCAGATAACTCTCTATCACTAGAAGTTAAAGATGTCCTAACCTAGTTATAGGTGGTGATCTGCTACATCAGGAGTTCCCATATCAACCAAATCAGAGAGCTGGCACAATGCTTTATTTTATTCAAAAATCATGATTTATTTAGCTATAAATAGCTATTCTCTATTTTTTTCTTAATGTGGTGAGGTTTGTTTTTCCCCCTCTGCTATGAATCTCTTAGTATGAAATGAGAACTTTGACTCCTTGGGGCACATGAATTTCAAACATAAACCTTTCTGAAATGTATTTGTTACGTCTGTCCTGCCTTCAGAAACAGAATGTATGACATATAACTTAACCTGTCCTCGATTCAAGAGCATTAGTAGTACTCCGTAATATGGTGATCTAGGGTGTACTGAGGGCTGTAGGTTCACTTGCCCCTCCCTGAAATCAATCAATAAACATTTCTTTATTAAGTGCTTCCCATAAGCCAGGCACTATACTAATGCTCTGGGGGTATTTGTTTGATTTCTGTCTTATACTTACTTTTTATAATTTTGTTGTCATTTCTTCCTTCTGTCACTATACCTACTTATAGTAACTTCCCCTTTCCTCCCTACCTTCTGATTTAATGCTTCTAAACTGTTGTTAGCAGTTAATCAAACTTGTTCTAATTACAAATAAAATAAATTTGATCCTTGGTGGGAAGGACTAGGGGGGAGTCTCACACACACACAAAGGGAATGTGTTTCAAAGTGGATAGAGAGCTGGATGTGGAGTCAGAAAAACCTGAGTTCAAATCAGAAATGACCAAACCACTTTCTGCCTCACTTTCTTCAGCTTTAAAATGGGAATAACAATAGTGCCTACCTCTTAGGGTTGTTGTGAGGATAAAAAAAGAGAGACAATTTTTGTAAAGTGTTTTGTAAACCTTAAAGCAGAGGTGGGGAACCTTTTATTAATTATTATAATTAATAATTATTAATCCTTTTATTAAGGGAGTTTGTTCTGTGAAGTTTAGATTCAGTCAAAGAGTTGCACTTGAGGACCTAGAGGGCCACATGTGGCCTTGAGGCCATGTCCCCACCTGCCTTAAAGCATTTTACAAATGCTAGCTGTCATCATCATCATCAACATTCATCATCCCTATTTTTTTTATTTTTTATTTTTTCATCATCCCTATTTTAGCAGAACCTTTTTGCTTACTCCTTGCTCCCAGCTAAAATCCAACTTGGTAAGACTTCATTGTAGCTGAGTGCAAGATAGCCATGGTGTTACTATCTTTTCTTTACTCATGATAGTTCAATAGTTAATGTTTCTTGATGATGATGAGGATGACTCAATCCTCCTAAATATCCTCCTTAAAAGGTCAGAGGCATGCCCTAAAAACATCTTATCACTAAGAAGTTTTTCTTCTTGAATTGTTACAAATCGATATTTTTAGCTTTCTGTCTAGAAAGGCTTCAGTGGACTTGGGCACCTCGAATGGCTCAGAATGATGTTCTTTTCCTCCTTAACTTTCCAAGGACCTCACGATCTTCTAGGTCTTCACATAAACACTATTTAATGACTACATTCTATTTTTTTGTCACAGAATCACAGGATCTTGGTGTTGGATGTCATCCACCTACTCCTCACTTGTACTTACCTTACATATCCAATCAATGGTCAAATCTTATTATTTCTACCTTCATATCTCTCCTAGAAGTCTCCTTCTCTATATTAATCCAGCCACCATACTAGTTCAGGCACTCTTTACTTCTCTGTTGCAATTGCCCTTAAACAGGTCTTTTTTTTTTTAAGCAATTGGGGTTAAGCAACTTGCTCAAGATTACACGGCCAGTTATTTCTGGGTGTTGTGCTAAGTATCTGAGCCCGGATTTGATCCCCAGGTCATCCCGACACTGGGGCTGGTGCTCTTACTCACTGAGCCACCTGGCTGCCCCTTAAATAGGTCTTTCTATTCCAATATATCCTCTACTCAGCTGCCAAAGTGATCTTTCTTCTAAAGGGCTAGTTTGACCATATCAACATTCTACTCAGTAAACTCCAATCAGGATTTCAGATAAAGCTACAGTAAAGCTTGATGATAAAAATAAAGAAGCAGGGCAATTACTTTATGCTTAAAGCAACTATAGAAAACAATCAATATCAATATTTAATGTATATTCACCTAATAGCATAGTATCTAAATACTTAAAAAAGTTAATTGACTTGTAGGGAGAAATAATAAAATTCCCTTTTTCAGTAATAGTGGGAAACTTCAATGTATCCCTTTCAGATCTAGACAAATATATCAAAAGAGAAATTAGGGAAAAATTAAGGACCTGAATGGAAGTTTAGAAACATTAGAGATGATCTATTTGGAGATTACTTAATGGGAGTAGAAAGAACTTTACAAACCTCTCATCTATACATGGAAATTTTACAAAAATTGGCCACATTTTGGGGCATAAAAACCTCATCAAAAAATGTAAAAAAACTCAAAATACTAAATACATGATTTCCTAATCACAGTGTAATAAAATTGTGTTCAACAAAGAGTCTTTGAAGAAAGAAGTTTAAAAAAATGGAGACTGAATAACATCATTCCAAAGTACTGGTGGTTCAAAGAACAAATTACAGAAACAATAGAAAATTTCAATCAAGAAAATGACAGTAATAAATAATTTACCACAACTTATGGATACCCCTAAAGCATTTCTTTGGGGATAATCTCTGAAAGCTTTTATTAACAAAAGAGAGAAAGAACAAATCAATGAACTGGTCACACAACTTAAAAATAAAACTTGAAAAACAACAAATTTTTAAAAAGTAGAAATTCCAAAAATTAAAGAAAACATTAATAAAATTGAAATAAAAATTTAATTGATAATTTGAACTAGGATTTGGTTTTTGAGAAAACTAATAAGTTAAATAGTTAATCTGATTCCTAAAAACAAACAGGAAGAACAAATTGTTCATACTAAAAATGAAAAAGGAGAATTCACAAAAATTGAAGAAGGAATAAAGGAATTTTCAGAAGCTACTTTGTTTCATATTCTAACAAAACTTTTAACATAGAAAAAATAGATTAATATTTATAAAAAATATTACCTAGATTAATAAAAGAAGAAACAGACTATTTAAAAGCCCAATATCAGAAAAAATAATTGAGTCAGGGGCAGCTAGGTGGCGCAGTGAATAGAGCACCGGCACTGGAGTCAGGAGTACCTGAGTTCAAATTCGGCCTCAGACACTTAACACACGCAAAAAAAAAAAAAAAACCCAGCTGTATGACCTTGGGCAAGTCACTTAACCCCAATTGCCCCTCCAAAAAAAAGGCAAAAGAAAAAAGAATTGAGTCATAAATAAATTCCTAAAGGAAAAGAAAAAAACAACTCCACAACTAGATGAATTTACAAGCAAACTCTGTCAAACATTCAAATAACAATTATTTCCAAGATCATACAAACTGTAATAACAGGAGAAAAAAAGATGCCCTTCTAATCTCCAGTCTCCTACAAATATGCTCTTGATGCCTAAACAAGTGAGACAAAATCAAGAAAGAGAACTATAGTCTTGGGGCGGCCAGGTAGCACAGCAAGTAAGAGCACCGGCTCCAGTGTTGAGAAGACCTGGAGATTGAATCCCGGGCTCAGACACTTAGCACCCACCCAGAAACACCTGGCCGTGTAACCTTGAGCAAGTTACTTAACCCCAATTGCTTAGGGGCGGCCAGGTGGCTCAGCGAGTAAGAGCACTGGCTCCAGTGTCTGGATGACGCTGGATCAAATCCGGGCTCAGGTGCTCAGCACCACACCCAGAAATAACTGGCTGTGTAGCCTTGAGCAAGTTACTTAACCTCAATTGCTTTAAAAAAAAAAAAAAAGAGAACTATAGTCCAATATCCTTAATGAATAGCAATGCTAAAATTTTAGCAAATAGGCTACAAGAACATACTAGAAAGATTATATACTATGATCAGGTCAGGTTTATATCAGGAATTCAGGTTTGGTTCAAAATATGGAAGACTTCAAATATAATAAATTATATTAATAATATAAATAACAAAAAAACATGTAATTATGTCAATAAATTATGAAAAGTTTTTGACAAAACACCCATTTCTGTGAATAACTCTAGAAAGCATTGGAATAAACAGACTATTTCTTCAGATAATAGGTAATATCTATCTAAAACCAAGAGCAATTATTATGTTTCCATTTAGATTGTAAGCTCCTTGAGGGCAGAAACTGTTTTTTGCCTCTTTTTGTATATTTGGTGCTTAGCATTGTGCCTGGCACAAAGTAGACGCCTAGTAAATGTTTGTTGATTGACTGATATGTTATGGAGAAAAGTGAAAGGCTTTTCTTATAAGATCAGGGGTAAAGTAAGAATTCCCATTTTCATGATTACTATTTAATTATTACTTATTGTAATAAAGTATAGGACAACTAGGTGGCGCAATGGATAGAGTACCAGGCCTGAAATCAGAAAGGCTCTTCTTCCTGACTTCTGATATGCCTAAGATGTTTACTGTTTGATCCTGGGCAAGTCACGTAACCCGGTTTATCTCAGTTTCCTCACCTGTAAAATGAACTGGAAAAGGAAATGGCAAACCACTCTTTGCCAACAAAATCCCACATTGGGTCACAAAGAGTCAGACACAACTGAAAAAATACTAAACAACCTGAAAGCTTAACGTAGTACCAGAAATGTTTTCTCTAGCAATAAGACAAGAAAGAGAAATTGAGAGAATAAGCATAACAAAAAAGGAAGCAAAATTGTAACATTTTGCTAACGATATGATTTAACAATAATCATCTAGAAAAGAGGTCAAGAATCTCAAGGGTGTTATCTTTTTTTGAAGTGGGAAGGAAGGCAGTATATCAGTACTAGATCAAAAACTATACTATAAAGCAACGATTAAAAAGTTAATTTGGTACTGGTTAAAAAATAGAGAGGTCAATCAACGAAACAGATTAGGAACAAACAACATACAGAGCCAAACAAGCATGGCATAGCATTCAGTTAACCCAAAGATCCCAGTTACTAGGATAAGATTTCACTATTTGACAAAAACTACTAGGAAAACTGGACTTCTATATTAAGAAGAAGTTAGATGTATACCAATACTTCTTACCTTATACAAAAATAAACTCCACATGGATACCTGACCTAGGAATAAAAGATCACAAACAAGTGAGAGAAAACTAGAAAAAGATCTATCAGATCTGTTGAGAGGAGATAAGTTCGTGGCCAAACAAGAGATAGAGAAGGTTACACAAGAAAAAGTAGATGATTTTGATTACATAAATTTAAAAGGTTTTATACAATCTAATGCAGTTAAATGGAGAAGTGAAAAGTCTTTGCAGTAGGTCTCTCTGATATGTCTAAGATATATGAGGAACTGATTCAAATTTTTAAGACTTAAGAGCCATTCCCCAATAGATTAATAGTCAAAGGATATGACTAATTTTTAAAGAAAGAAATTCAATCTATCAACAACCATATAAAAATATACTTTGATTAATAATTAAGGAAGGCAAATTATAGCAGTGGCACAGTAGATAGGCCCTGGAGTCATGAGGACCTGAGTTCCAATTCTGACCTCAGACATTTTACTAGCTCAGAAACTACTAGTGACTCTGGACAAGTCATTTAACCCTCTCTGCCTCTATTTTCTCATCTGTAAAAGTGAGCTGGAAAAGGAAATGACAAACTATTCCAGTATTTTTGTCAAGAAAACCTCAAACGGGGTCACAAGGTGCCCGATATGATTAAAAACAACTGAGCAACATCAACAAAAATTATAGCAGCTCTGAGGCTGCATGTTTATGCACTCATAAAATCAATAAAGATGACAAAAGAGGAAAATGACAGATACTGGAGGGGCTGAAAAACAAAAACAAAACATGCACCATTGGTGAAACTGTGAATTAAGGGAGCCACAATGAAAAGCAATTTGGAACTTTGCCCCCAGAGTTTCCATATACCCTTTGACCCATCTATGCTCCTAAGAGACCTATTCTTCTAAAGAGACTTTTTTAAAAAGCAACATGATCTATTTGCACAAAAATATTTCTAGCAGCTTTTCTTCATAGTAGCCGAAAACTGCAAACTAAAGAGTGATTTCATATTAGTGAATAAACAAATTGTGGTATATCGATGTAATGGATGAAATGAACAGTTTCAGTGGAAATTGGGAAGAACTTGATGGACTAATACAGAGTAAAGTGAGCAGAACTAGAGCAATTTCTACAATGTCAACAATATTATAAAGAAAAACAACTTTGAAAAACCTTAGTACCGTGATTGGTGAATTGATAAACCATGACTCCAGAAAATTGAAGGGGAAATATGCCACTTACCTTCTGCCAGAGGAATGATAGATTAAAAATGAAGAATGAGATGTGGCTAATGTGGGAATTTGTTTTGCTGAATCTATGCATATTTGTTATGAGGGTTTTCTTTCTTTTATTGTTCAATTTGGTGACTGAAAAAGAGAAAGAACAAATATTTATAAAAAATAGTTTTAAAATAATTATGTATGTGTATAAATATATATGTGTCTGCCTTTCCAGAGTTTCTCCAAGATTGATTATTTTCATCTTTTGTCATCTTTGCTAGTTCTTTGGGTATAAAGTGAACCTCAGAATGTTTTTAATTTTAATTTCATTTTTTATCCCTTGTTTCATTTCTTCTAGATGTTCCTATAGTCCTAATGGTCAAGAAATTTATTTTTTCTTTAATGTTCTGCTTGTACTTTTTGCAGAATTACTCTTTTTGTCTGGGATTAACTCTTGAATTTTTTCATCTCATTCAGTGTTTCTTCTGTTTATGCATGTTTTCCCTGGTATGCTCTATTTTCCAGTCTGGGATGACTTCAGAGCATTTTTACTGTTTTGCTTGGTGGAACTTTTCCCAGTTCCCATTTTTAGTCACTCTTTTGTTCTCAGCTTTCCCTATGACTTTCAAGTCACTTCTCAACCAGAAGTTCAGAATGAGTTTGGTTGTTTACCATCTCCACAGGGTGATTGGTGTTGTGCAAAGGTCAAGGACAGTCAGCCTTGGTCTCATTCATCTGACGGTCCCTCCAGGCTAGGGGACACATGACAGGTAGTAGAGGGGCAAGAGTTTACTGCAGAAGAAAATGACAGTTGATTGCTATGCTACCGTGAGTCTTCTCTGACTGACTTCTCCACCATACCCCAGGAAGCTCATTATTAGGACAACTTCATTGTCCTTTAAGATCTCATCAAGGGGTAGCTAGGTGGCCCAGTGAATAGAGCACTGACCCTGGAGTCAGGAGGACCTGAGTTCAAATCCAGCCTCAAACACTTAACACAAAACTAGTCATGTGACCTTGGGCAAGTTAACCCCAATTAACCCCAACACTTAACCCCAATTGCCCTACCTTCCCCCTCCCCCCAAAAAAAAAAATCTCATCAACTGTAAGTTAACACTGTGTGACCTTGGGCAAGTCACTTAACCCCAATTATCCTGCCTTCCCCCTTCCAAAAAGACAAAAAAAAAGATCCCATCAGCCTTGGGACTCAACTTCATCTCTATCTTCAGTCATCCTATAAAAAGGTGGAGGCCAAGAAGACCAAACTTCCATTTAAGGAGAGAGCCCAGATCAGACATTTAATTTCTCACTTGACCTCACTACTTTGGGATTTCTCTGACTGTGTCAGAGACCTCTGACCTCCCCCTACTTCCTGGGCTTCTCAGCTTCTTTTTGTGCTTTGTCTTCCCCCATTAGATTGTAAACTCCTTGAAGGCAGAAACTGTCCTTTTATCATATTTTATCCCTAACATTTAGAATAGTGCCTGGTACATAGTAGGTGCTTAATAAATGTTTATTGTTGACTACTGTGCCTTGGTCTTCCCCGTGATGTCTCCTCTATACTGAGTCCATGGTAGGAGCATGAAGAGAGTGGGAATCATCCACAGTTATCTCCAGATTTGGGGTGGGGGGTGGGGCTTGCCAATAGGGCAAGGGAAGGAACAGGAAGGAAGGCAGCTTTGCAGCTGCCTCCAGCTTCCCCTTCTGGAGGGGTCTGAGTGGCAGGGACAGGTTAGGAGCTGTTTCCTTTTCTGGATGTTCAGTAATTATACCTTTCTTAAAATGTTAAAGAATTTTGTCAAGATTCCAAGTCAATCTCACTGGGCTAGAATTTGAAGATTGCTCTCACTTTCATATATATTTTTTTAAAATCAGGATAGCATTTACCTGAAATGAAAACTAATTTATATAGATATTAATTTATTTCACAATTTAAGATCTACAAAGCACTTCATAGATATATATATATATATATATATATGTATACACACACATAAATATAATTTCATTTGAGTTTCACAACTACCCTGTGAAATAGGTTCTATTATTATCCCCACTTTCAGAGATAAGAAAATGGAGGCTGAGAGAGGTTAAGCAACTTCCTTAGGGTCCTACAGCTAATATGTATGTGTGTGAGGCAGGTCTTTCTGATGAAGTCCAGCTCTCTATCCACTACATCAGTTAGTCCTGTAGCACCTTCTGCACTCTTTAGAAACTTTCAAAGTTCCCTGACTCTGCCTCAGTAATCACAATGGCCTGTTTTTCATACCTGGTATGGTTACTAGCTTCAATAACCTCTCCCACAGAGACTAGAATGGGGTTCTTAATTTTATGTGTGTAACAGACCCCTTTAGCAGTCTGGTGAGACATATGGACACTTTTTCAGAATGATTTTTTTTCTTTTTGGAGGGCAATTGGGGTTGAGTGACTTGCTAGTAAGGGTCACATGGCTAGTAAGTATGTCAAGTGTCTGAGGCTGGATTTGAACTCAGGTCCTCCTGACTCCAGGGCCGGTGCTCTATTCACTGTGCCACCTAGCCACCCCTAGAATGATTTTTTTTTAATGCGTAAAATAAAAATGTATAGGATTGTTAATATAACTCTTGACTCAAGGGGTCATTTGTATAAGACTCTCCTCTTGGTGGAGACATTGCTCAGTGCTCCACATCTATGGAAGGAATGGACTTGGTGAGAGCTAGAAAGAAGAGAGAGCCTAATTTTCTAACTGCCTGATCTGAGAGAGAAAACATTCCAAAGTCCAGGTTCTCTTCAGGTTCCCCAAAGGTTGAGAAAGACACTGGGAAGAAGTTCACATTTAGAAAAGCCAGCACTTCAACCATGTCCATATGGGCCTGAAGTCAGAAAGAATTTAAATCTGGCCTCAGACACTTAGCCTCAGTTTTCTCATCTGTAAAATGAGTATTATAATAATAGCACCAACCTCAAATGGTTATTGTGAGGATAGAATGAGATAGTAATGTAAAGTGCCTGGCACATAGTAAATGCTACATAAATGTTAGTTGTTGTTATTTTCCCCTTGGGTGAAATCTGGGGCTCTCCTTGTTCAGCTGAGTTATCTCCCACTAGATGCGCTCATTCACTCTATGAATTGTTTGGTATGTGCACATGTGTGTGTATATATATCCTCTGCTTTGTTTGAAATCTGTTAGGATAAATGGATTCACTGCTATTTCTTTTTTTTTTCTTTTTTCTTTTTGGAGGGCAATTGGAGTTAAGTGACTTGCCCAAGGTCACAAGTAAGGTCAAGCTAGTAAGTGTTAAGTGTCTGAGGTCGGATGTGAACTCAGCTCCTCCTGACTCCAGGGCCTGTGCTGTATTCATTGTGCCACCTAGCCGCCCTGTTCATTGCTATTTCTTATGTGCATTCACTGTGTAACAGAAATCTGGTGGGGGGCGGCCAGGTAGCACAGCAAGTAAGAGCACCGGCTCCAGTGTTGTGATGACCTGGGGGTCGAATCTCCAACACTTAGCACCCACCCAGAAACACCTGGCCGTGTAACCTTGAGCAAGTTACTTAACCCCGATTGCTTAAAAAAAAAAAAGAAATCTGGTGGGAAGGGAGCTAAACCCTGGATATATAATATAACTTGAGGCAGTCCTCCCCCACTACAATATTTAAGGGAGTGGATAGATGTAATTCTAGCCCAGTATACTCATTCTCTCTGAGAAGAGCTAAGTGGCCAGCCTCTGGCTGTATCCTCCTGCATCCCCTCCTGGCAGGAATAAAAGTCTTCTTTGGAGAAGAGAGGAGAGGAGAGAAGAGACTAAGAGATATCCTTCCCTCCTATAAGCAACATCTAGACTCATATGAACATACATAATATACATGGGCAAAAAATACAGAGCACCTACATAGACCAAGAAAACCAATTATATTGAAAATACAATTATCAAAATATTTTAAAAATTCACCAACCCCTGATATCTATGGACCACAGGTTAAGAAACTTCTGCTATAGATAATATATCTTTAATAGGCAATGCGATCTTGGACAAGTTATAGTTTAACTGTCCTTCTTTGATATTCTGTAGAGTTAATTTTCATGGTTGAAGAGAGGCTAGGAGAAGACAGATAGAAAGAAGATAAATTTTTTTTCTTGAGAAAACTGTTTCAAACTTTTATCTTGTGAAGAAATATGAAGAGAATTCTTGAGAATAGACTTCTAACTCTTATCCTGAGAGAACTGAATTGTGGGCTTATGTTCCCAGAATTAAGAAGTTAAGAATTATAGTGATTGTTAGAGAGGACTCAGACTAATTGTTCTTATAGATAATACATTGTAAATAACTATTTATGTTTTTGCTTTATTTGTTACACCGTTGATAAATTTTATGGATAGAAAATTATGTTTATTTGAGCCTATGAGATTAGGGGGTTTAACATAGAGACAGAGATGAGAAAAAGCTTAAGAGAAAAGGAGGTTTCTCTACTTTATTAATAAATAATATTTAATAAGCTAGGTGGAGGCTCAGAGCTAATTGATTAGAGAGGTTTCTATTTTTGCAATTAATGAGAAAATAACAAAATATGCACACTTAATTGCTTGCATAGTATCCCAAAGTAGGCGATACTACTCCCTGTGAGCTGGAATGATTCAGGGGGGTGGTAGTAGACGCAGATGTAATTGGGGGGCATTGAATAAAAATAAGGGGGCAGTAGAAGCATAAGGAAAGAAGAAAAGATAAGAAAAATTTGAAAATCCATTTGTACATGTTTCATCTATTGTGTAACAGAGTTAAAGTCATATTGATTACATTATTTTCCAGATAAATACACAAAATGCAAGTTGTAACCAATCAGTGGTCAAGTCCACAGACGGGTCTTAGCAAAAAAAATGTTGACAGCATGTGGCACGTTGTCAGGAAGTCCAGCATACATGGTAGGAATATGTGCATGTAATGACTTGTTTACAACATGATATTATATAGCTACATGATGCAATATTACATCATCAAAGTTTCAATACAGGAAAATACTCACAAATTTACAATAAATTATTAAATTTAAGATGCATCATTAAAATTATTTCATATTTTCTAAAATAATGCAAATAAAAAATGTTAAAGCATTAAAGAAAGTAGATTTCCAGGGGGATGTTGAGTAATTTTTTTTAAAGAGGGTCATACATCAAATAAGTTTGGGGACCTCTGACTTAGAGTTTGGTATAGAATAAATAAATAAAATGAGTTTGTAGCAGGTAGGAAGAGGAGTAGTTCCCTCATATAGGCTACATGTGAGGGTGCTTGACCCTAAAATCCTGTTACATCTGGGTATTTATTTCTGGGATTTTGAACCTTTTTTTTCTGTTTCCCATGGGTATATTCTTATCTTCTCACTCGTTACAAACCATTGTAATAAATGCCAAGTACCTGACTATGCTGATGATTAATAACATCAATTTGTATACTTTTATACATACTAATTACATATAACTGTTGTTTCATTATTGTATATGCTGAAAGTTAAATGACAAGTTATTAGCTTGCTAAACACAATTTTTATGTTACCATTACCATCTCTCCCCACTCCCCCCAATCTAGGTACACCCCTGGTGGTTGCTCTCTTCCACTCTGTATTTAAACTTCCTTTTGTGAATTATCTTCCCAATTAAATTGTAAGGTCCTTGAGGGCAAAGACTGTCTTTTTTTTTTTTTTTTACTTATTTGGAGCACAGAATCAGATCTCTCTGAGGTTGGTGGCCCACTTCTATAGTGCCTCACAACTGGGAAAGGCTGAGCTGGTAGACTGCTTGAGCTCAGGAGTTCTGAGCTGCAGTAGGGCTAAAGATGATCAGATGTCTATATTAGGTTTGGCACCAATATAGTGAGTATTTACCACCCTAGCCATTCATCTACATAAGATTCTGATTAAGGGAACATGTAGTGACATCCTGGGAGGGGGCTTTTGAGTAATAAAGAATGTGTCAAAAGAAGAGATAAAGCCTTTTCCCATGTCTCCTGAAGGTAATAAACAACCTCAGAGTTATGACTTGGAGGGAATGAAAAGAAAGAAGCTTCAGCTGATCCTAAGCTAAGGGTCTTTGCCCTAGCTAAAAGAGCTTTTAAAGAATGCCACTTGAAGAAAGTGCAGTAGTGCTCCAGCTCAATCAGTGGTTGAAGGTAAAAAAGGGAGGAGGAGAAAGACTATAGTTACCCATTAAAGATTTGACTCAGAAGACCAGAGGATCAATCTATGTAGCAAAGACACTGCCCTGAGATGAGCCCAGTAGCTGAGTAACCTGCCTGGCCCAGACTGGCAACAGCTGCCTAGTGGCAAAGAAGCCTGACCAACCCTATCTGGCAGTCAGAGGCCTGCCTGGTACTCTCTGGTGGCAGTTATCCCATGGCAGAGAAGTCTGCCTAGTCCCCATCTGTTGAGCCCTCACTACCTAGTCCAGTCCAGCTGTAACAGTGCCTGATGAATAGCCAGCATAGCCATTAAGTGACCTATTTGACCCAGTCCAGCAGCCGATTGGCTTATCCAGTGGAGAAACCCCATCCTAGGAAGAGTAAGCCCAGAAGAGCCACCAGTCCAACAGAGACACTGAGGAATCCTGCAAAGTGCCACCTCAAATGAACAATGGAGTGACTCAGAATGAGCTTTAGAAAGAGAAAGGATATTGCTGATATCTTTAGAGTTGTGAGGTTCCTTGGCCATGTGTGCACCTCACTGGGCATAGTTGAAGAAAGTCCAGCAGAAACATCCCCTCCAGATACATGCAAAGCCTAGCCCTAACAAAGTCTGAAATCAGGAAGGAGGCTAGAATAAACAATAAACAAACAAATAAAAAATCCCACCATGGAAAGCTAGTATGGTGACAGAGATGTTCAGAACACAAACCCAGAAGAAGACAAAGACTTCAAAATAACTACAAGCAAAACTTCAAAGAAAGCCACACAGCTTGGGTACAAATTCAACTAGAATTCCTAGAAGAGATAAAGCAAGAATTTTTAAAAAGAGTTTGAAAAGGCTTTTATAAGTGAAATGAGAATGCTATATGAAAAACATGGAAAAGAAATGAAAGCCATGGAAGAAAGTATTAGAAAGTGAATTAACAACTTAGTATAAGAAGTACAAAACCTTGCCAACTAACAAACTCCCTGAAAATTGTTGACTAGTTGCGTCCAAGTATTTGTGACCCCATTAGAACCTTTCCTTGACAAAGATATTGGAGTGTCATTTCTTCTCCAGCTCATCTTACATATGAGGAAACTGAGGCAAAACAAGGTTAAATGACTTACCCAGGGTCCCATAGTTAGTACATATCTGAAGTTGGATTTGAATTCAGGAAGATGTCTTCCTGCTTCCAAGACCAGTGCTCTATCCACTGTACCACTTAGCTGCCTCTCCTTGGAAATTAGAATGGCCCAAATAGAAGATAATGACTCAATAAAACAACAAGAAATATTAAAAAAAAAAAAAAGAAAATATAAGGTGTGTCATAGGAAAGACAACTGACCTAGAAAACAGATTGAGGAGAGATAATCTAGAGATAATCTAAGAATGATCAGACTACCTGAAAGCCATGACCAAAAAAAGAACCTATACATCATATTTCAAGAAATCACAAAAGATAACTGCCCAGATATCTTAGAACCAGAGGGTCAAGAGGAAATAGAAAGAATCCATTATTCACTTCCTGAAAGAAACCTCAAAATGAAAACTGCCAGGAACATTATAACCAAATGCTTCCAGGTTAAAAATTATATATTCTATATAATCCTACATGGGAAAAAAATGTATCTTTAATGAAATAGAGGACTTCCAAGTATTCTTGATAAAAAGACCAGAGTTGCATAGCAACTTTAAAGTGCAAAAACAGGATCCATTTGGGGGGTGCGGGTAGGGGGTTGGAGCCAAGATGGTAATGTAAAAGCAGGAACTTGCTGAGCTCCCGCTCCAACCATCTCCAATACCTGTAAAAAAAAATGACTCTACACAAATTTTAGAGCTATAGAACCCACAAAGTGACAGAGAGATTCAAATCTCCCACTGAAGGCAGCCTAGCAGGCTGATAGGAAGAATCTATCACACTGGGCTGGGAGCCAAACACAGTACTACATGAGCTGTACCAGCCAAGACTCCTGACTCAGACTGGCCAGAGAAGACTTTGGGAGAGTAAATCACTGGCAGCTATGGTGGTTTCCAGACTTCTCAACCCATAAACACCAAAGAGAAAGTAAAAGGTCAGTGAGGAACTCTGTTGGAACTGGGTGGAAAAGAGCATGGTCTGGCCCCCGCCCCTGGGGCGAGAGGTAGCAGAGGCATGGCAGCTGCAGCTGCTGCCACGTAGATGCCTCTGGAGCTCCTGGCCTGCAGATTGTAGGGGACCAAGTGACCATTCAGAGGGTAATCGCTCTTTTTTTGACCTGCTTGGATCTGCGTTATGGTCTTGAGCAGTGGTCCTGGGATGTGTGACCAGTGTGCCATAACTTGTGGTGGCTGTAGGGAGGGCACCCTCCTCACAGTTCTGACAACTGCAAAAAACTCCAGCAATTTGGGACAAAGCTCTTCACTCTGGAAGCAGAGTTCTACCATTATAAAGAGCTCAAAAGTCAAATAATTGCCTGGCAAGATAAGCAAGCAAAGGAAGTACAATCAGACCATAGAATCCTTTTCTGGAGACAAAAAGGATCAAAACATGGAACCAGAAGAAGTCAACAAAGGCAAAAACTCCTGCATTAAAAGCTTCCAAGAAAAATATGAATTGATTACAGGCCATGGAGGAGCTCAAGAAAGTTTTTGAAAATCAAGTAAGAGAAGTGGAGGAAAATTTTGGGGAGAGAAATGAGAATGATGCAAAAAAATCACGGAAAGGGAGTCAACAGCCTGCTAAAGGAGACCACAAAAAAATACTGAAGAAAATAACACCTTAAAAAATGGACTAACTCAAATGGCAAAAAAGGCCCAAAAAGTCAATGACAAGAAGAAAGTCTTAAAAAGCCAAAATGACCAGATGGAAAAGGAATTTCAAAAGCTCACTGAAGAGAATAACTCCTTCAAAATTAGATTGGAGCAAATGGAAGCTGATGACTTTATGAGAAATCAAGATAATATAAAACAGATCCAAACAAATGAAAAAATAGAAGGCAATGTGAAATATCTCATTGGAAAAACCATTGACCTGGAAAATAGATCCAGGGAGATAATTTTAAAATGACTGGACTACCTGAAAGCCATGATCAAAAAAAGAGCCTAGAAATAATGCTTCAAGCACTGGCCCTGAAGTCAGGAGGACCTGAGTTCAAATCTAGCCTCAGACACTTAACACAAAAACTATCTGTGTGACCTTGGGCAAGTCACTTATCCCAACTGCCCTCCAAAAGGCAAAAACCAAAAAAGAAAGAAAGAAAGAAAGAATCCTTCAAGAAATTCTCAAGGAAAATTGCCCTGATATTCTAGAACCAGAGGGCAAAATGGAAATGGAAAGAATTCACTGATCACCTCTTGAAAAAAATCCCCAAAAGAAAACTCCTAGGAATATCATAGCCAAATTCCAGGTTTCCAGGTCAAGGAGAAAATATTACAAGCTGTCAGGAAGAAACAATTTGAATATTGTGGAAACACAATCAGGATAACACAAGATCTAACAGTACATTAAGGGATCGGAGGGCTTGGAATATGATATCCCTGAGGTCAAAGGAGCTAGGACTAAAACCAAGAATCACCTATCCAGCAAAACTGAGTATAATGCTTCAGAGGAAAATATGGTCATTCAATTAAATAGAGGACTTTCAAGCATTCTTGATGAAAAAACCTGAGCTGAACAGAAAATTTGACTTTCAAATACAAGAAGCATGAGAAGGTAAACAGGAAAAAGAAATCATAAGGAACTTATTAAGGTTGAAATATTTACATTCCTACATGGAAAAAACGATAACTGTAACTCATGAGACTTTTCTCAGTATGAGGATAGTTGAAGGGAATGTATATGTATGTATAGGAGGGTGTATGTGTGTATAATTGCATGTGAGTGTGTATATATGTATGCACATGTATACATAGACAGAGGGCACAGGATCAGTTGAATATGAAGGGATGATATCTAAAAAATAAAATTAAGAGGTGAGAGAGGAATATAATGAGAGAAGGAGAAAGGGAGAGATAGAATAGGGTAAATTATGCCATATAAAAGAGCAAGAGAAAACTGTTACAATGGAGGGGAAGAGCAGGAAGATGAAAGGGAAGGGATCAATCTTACTCTCATTGAATTTGGCTTAAGGAGGGAATAACATACACACTCAATTGGGTATCCTACCCTACAGGAAAATAGGGGGGAAGGAGATAAGAGGGGGGATGATAGAAGGGAGGGCAGATTGGGGGATAGAGTAGTTAGAAGCAAACACTTTTGAAGAGGGACAGGATCAAAGAAGAAAATAGAATAATTGGGGGGTGTGATAGGATGGAGGGAAACATAGTCTTTCACAATATGACTACCATGGAAACGTTTCGTGTAATTACACATGTTTAACCTATATTGAATTGCTTATCTTCCCAGTGGGGGTGGGTGAGGAGGGAAGAAGGGAAAGAATCTGGAAATCAAAGTTTTAAAAACAAATGTTAAAAAAATTGTTTTTTACATGCAACTGGGAAATAAGATATACAGGCACTGGGGCATAGAAATCCATCTTGCCCTACTAGAAAGTTAGAGGTGGGTGAGGGAGGATGTAAGAGAGAGCAGATTGGGGGAAGGAAAATTCAGTCAGCTTACTATCTTGGGGTGGGGGGTAGTGGAGAGACAAGGAGAAAAATTGTAACTCAAAATCTTGTGGAAATGAATGTTGAAAACTAAAAATAAATAAAAGATTTTTTAAAATAAAAGAAAAAAGTGCAAACACAGGAATTGAGAGAAATATTAAATGATAAACATGAATGCACAACAGAGATTAACTAAAAATAAATTTTAATATGCGGTAGATAACATTTTAATATGGAGAAATAGTACACATCCCCTCTGAATGCTGTCATCAGGCATCATAGAGGAAGTCCTATTAGACAGAGGACCTTTGAGTGTGTCGTGTTTTCAGGTTGTTGGGGTTTTTTTGAGGCAACCAGTGATTAAGTGACTTGCTCAGGGTCACAAAGCTAGTAAGAATCTGAGGCCAGATTTGAATTTAGGTCCTCCTGACTTCAGGGTCTGGCCTCCACTGTGCCACCTGGCTGCCTCCTCTGTCATGTTTTAACGGCCTTTTAAAAAGTATGGAAAGGAATGGAAGAAGAATACACTAGGGGGAGAAAGGAGAGGAAAATTGGGGGAAATGATCTCATATAATTGGGATGTACAAGTAGAAATCTTTACAAACAAAGGGGAAGTGATGGGAAGGGTGGCTGACTCTTGAACCTCATTCTCATCTAAATTGCTTAAAGGAGGGAAGAACATTAATACACACAGTAGGGTTCAGAATTACATTTCATTCAACAGGGAAATAAGAGAGGAAAAGGAGAAGGAAGAGGAAGGAATTAAAAGAAGGATAGATTGAGGGTCAGATTAGTCCTAAGCAAAACAAACTCTTAGGATATAAATAAATATTTAAAAGTCTTTGCAGTGGCAGAGAATTGGAAACTTTGGGGGTACCCATCACTTGAGGAATAGCTGGACAAATTGTAGTATATAAATGTGATGAAATACTATTGTGCTTTGAGAAATTATAAAAGAGGATGGTTTTCAGATAAACTTGAGAATGTTTGTATGAACCAATTCAGAGTTCAATGAGCAGAATCAGAACAATTTATACAGTTACAACAAGATTGTAAAAACAAACTACTCTGAAAGACTTAGGAACTCTGATTAGCCTATGTTGTAAAATACTACCTACCTCCTGATGGAAAGGTGAAAAACTGAGAGTGTAGAATGAGGCATATTTTTTTTTTTGCTTTTTGGAGGGCAATTGGGGTTAAGTGGAGGCATATTTTTCAAAATATGGCCAATGTGGAAATTATTTTTGCTTGAAATACCAAACAAAACAAAACACGACAATGAGATCCAACTCTCAAGGAGCTCACAGTCTAGTTGGAGAAACAGCATGCAAACAACCGTGTATATATTTAATGATAAATCAGGGGAATCTTAGAGGGAAGTCACTAAGATAAAGGCAGACTGGGAAAGGTTTTATGCAGAAGATGGGACTATAGCTGAGCAGGAAACTAGGAGGTAGAGATGAGGACTGAAGAGTATTCTAAGCATAGTCCTCCATGCCAATAAAAACACTTTGAGTCAGGAGATGGGGTTTCTTTCTTTTTTTTGGATGGGGGAAGGCAAGGCGATTGAGGTTAAATGACTTGCCCAAGGTCACACAGTTAAGTGTCAAGTGTCTGAGGTTGGATTTGAACTCAGGTCCTCCTGACTTAAGGGCCAGTGCTCTATTTACTGCAACACCTAGGTGCCTCCGGTGGAGATTCGGAAAAGTAAGGAAGCCAGTGTCACTGGATCATAGAGTACATGGAGAGGAGCCTTTAAGAAAAGGAGATAGGACAGTTAGGTGGTTCAGTAGATAGAGCAGATGCCCCAGAGTCAGGAGGACCTGAGTTCAAATTCAGCTTCAGACACTTAGTGGTGTGCCTGGGCAAGTCACTTAACTCAGTTTGCCTTAAAAAACAAAACAAAAAAAACTGCAAAGGTAAGTAAAGGAGCCAGGTTACAAAGGCAAAAGTCAAACAGAGAATTTTATTGATCCTAGAGGTAATAGGGAGCCACTGGAATTTATTGAATAATGTGTGTGTGTGTGTGTGTGTGTGTGTATGTGTGAGTGAGAGAGAGAGAGAGAGAGAGAGAGAGAGAGAGAGAGGAGGAGGAAGGAGGGAAAGAGAGAGAAGGAGGGAGCAAGGGGGGTGGGGAGGGAGAGAGAGAGAGATGTAGATAGACCTGTGTTTGAGGAAGACCATCTGACAGCTGAATTAAAGGATGGATTGTAGTCAGGAGGGAGTTGAGGCTGACAGTCCAATCAGCAAGCTACTGTAATGGTTTAGGTGTGAAGTGATGAGGGCCCGTACCAGGGTGATTGTAGGGTCAGAGAGAAAGGGTTATCAGACAACACACACACAAGAGTTGTTACAAACAACAAGATTTTACCACTGACTGGTCACATGGGGTGAGAGAGAAGACCTGAGGATGACACCTTGGTTGTGAGACTAGGTGACCAGAAGTAACAGGGACCAGTAAGAGAGAAGTTAGAAAGTTGGAAGGATTTGGAGGGAAAGATAATGATTTCAGTTTTGGACATATTGAGTTTAAGATATCTACAGTAGGAGTGGCTAGGTGGCACAGTGAACAGAGCACTGGCCCTGGAGTCAGGAGGATCTGAGTTCAAATCTGGCCTCAAACACTTAACACTTACTAGCCACATGACCTTGGGCAAGTCAACCCCAATTGCCCTGCCTTTCCCCCTCCAAAAAGCAAAAAAAAAAAAATTAAAGATTAGCAGAGAGATGGAAGAGAGGTTAGGGCTGGAAAAGTAAATGGGAGAGTCATGGAAACCATGGGAGTTGAGATCACCAGGTGAAATAGTAGAAAGGGAGAAGAGAGCCTAGGGCAGAGCTTTGGGGGACCCTCACCCCCTTAGCATGTATAAAGTCGATGAAGATCACAAAAGAATTCTCCTTTGTTGAATTTGACAACAAACTGAACTAGAACCTTGTAAGGAATATCTTTGCAAGCTTCAGATATTTTATCCTCATTGGCCAGACCCTTTCCAGACTCCCCCTCCATTAAATTTGAAAAGCCCTTTTGGCTATCCTTACCATTTTTCTTTTTCTTTTTTTTTTTTGGAGGGCAATTGGGGTTAAGTGACTGTAGCAGCAAGCACCCCAGTGTCCCCAGGGTGGCTGTCAACACAGGTTCTTAGATCTGCTTTGATAAAGGAAAGCAACTCAAAATGGGTTAACAAGCTTACTTTAATCAGTCAAACATATATCGTTTACCTAGTTCAGGGGGAAAAGGTCAGCACCCCGAACTTCAGAGTATACAGACAGAATTATCAAGACAGAGAAACAGATCAAGTAGACAGGTTTCCAAACTGTCCAACCATTACATCCATACCAAATCAACATCTGGGTTT
>NW_027187323.1:612723-618688 GCF_028583685.1 Petaurus breviceps papuanus
GGGGCTCTCAACAATGGCTTCCCAGAGTCTCATCTGATCAAATCACAGAACACTTCTCAAAGTGAGCCCCCAAAGCAAAGCCTCATATCAGGGATTATATAGCCTTCTCCTGGGTCAGAGAATGTAACCACCCTCTTGACCCACTGCCCAATCACACAGCATCAAGGTGTGGGCATTCCTGAAAACCAAGCCTCTTGCCACAGGCTCCATGTGACTAGATTCAGCCTATAAGGAGGCAGAGTATATTTTCAAATCAAGGAGGGTTCTCAGAGTCTCTTAAGCCAATCAAAGGGCCTAGGGGCAGGGAAGATCTTTAAATTTGCATTTCCATTACAGTGACTTACCCAAGATCACATGGCTAGTTTTTTTGTGTTAAGTGTCTGCGGTTGGATTTGAACTCAGGTCCTCCTGACTCCAGGGCTGGTGCTCTATTCACTGCACCACCTAGCCACCCCTTATCCTTACCATTTTTCAAAAGTCCTACCTCATACTGGGCCTTAACCTCTATGATGGTATTCCTACAATTTTGTGTCACTTTTCTGAGTTTATCCAAATTTAATTATTTGGTAGTTCTTTTAAAATCTAAGCTCACTGGCAAGTGGGCATCTACTAAGGCTCTGTCCTGGACGCTCTTCTTTTGTCTCTCTCTTGGTGTTCTCATCACTTTCCATAGGCCCTGTTATCATCACCAGGCAGACGACCCCAAGATCTAGAAATCCAGCCTTCATCTCTCCTCTGAGCCTTAGTCTTGAATTACGAACTGTCTGCTGGAATCTTCATCTGTATGGCCAATAGGCATCTTAAATTCAACATGTCCAAAAGACAACTAGACATCTTTTCCATAAAACTCCTCCAAATTTCCCTATTTTTATTGAAAACACTATTATCTTTCCAGTCACCCAGGTTAAAAATCATCCTCAATGCTTCTTATCCCCATATCATATCAATTGACAACTCTTATCAATTCTACCTCCATGATATTCCCCTGTATCCATACCCTTCTCTTCCCTGACATAGCCACTCATTTAATTCAGGCTCTCTAATTGTCTCTTCCCTAAACTATTGAAACAGCCTCCTGATTGTTCACTCTCTGTTGTTACCAGTCTCTCTTTTCAGTCACTTTGTCAGTCAATAAACATTTATCAAGTGTTTACTATGTGCCAGACACTGTGTCTAGAGCTGGGGATACAAATAGGGATAAAAAAACAGTCCCTGCCCTCAAGGAGCTCACAGTCTAATGAAGGAGACAACAAGCAAATAAATATGTACAAAGAAGCTATATGCAAGATAAATAGGAAATAATTAAAAGAGGGAAAGCTCTAGAATTAATAAGGGCTGGGAAAGGCTTCCTCTACATCAGAGTCAAACTGATATTCCTAAAGCATAGAACTCAACTAGGTAGCTCAGTGGATAGAACACAGGACCTGGAGTCAAGAAGACCTGAGTTCAAATCCAGCTGCAGATACTTACTAGTTATATGACTGTAGGTGACCCAACTTAATTTCCTGACTGCCTCAGTTTTCTCATCTGGAAAATGGAGATGATAATAACACTCCCAGTATTGTTGTGAATATCGAATGAGATAATATTTGTAAAACATATAGTAATATTTGTAAAAAAAATTGTAAAAAGAAAAACAAAAACTTATATGTAAAGTATACAGTGCCTGGAAAAGTGTGGGAATGAGATAATATTTGTAAAGTACTTAGTATAGAGCCTGGAACAGAGTGGGTATGTAATAAATAATTGTTAATTCAATTTAATTGTAATTCAGCTTAATGTCTGGAATGTACTACCTCATAGAATCCCTAACTTTCTTCAAAATACAGTTCAGGTGCCACTTCTTATATGACTCCCTTCTTTATGTCCCCTGTTTTTTAGTCATTTCTATCTCCTGAAATTCCTTTGAATTTATTTCTCTATGTGTAACACCTAGAGTCACCCTCCAATTTACATATACAGGTGTTCCAGACAAGGGGACCCCAGGTTTGAAGTTCTTTATGAGTGCATATCTACCTAAACCACAGCTCAGTAGGGCCCCACTGATATATTTACCTTTATTAGTCAGAGGACATAATTATTTCAAAGCAAAGATAGTGAATGAAATAGCATGGTAAGAAAAGTAGCAATGCACATTTCCCATTTAAACTTGAGGTATACCCTTCCACAAATGTCCCCCAGAGATATCATGGTGCTGACACTGTTGGGCTCAGACCCCACTGGTCTCACAAGGTGTAGTCTCTGATGAGTATCGCTTCCTACTGGTCTTGCGGAGCTATTGCTCACTCTTGGTTCAAGTAAATCTTGTGGTCACAGCTAGCTAGGCTCAGTCCCTCTGGGTACTGGGTTGTCAAGCATCCCTTGGCTTCCAGTTTTTAGCACTAGCCAGAATATTTAGCTGAGGTGCTGTCTTTTCTTTATAAAAATAAAAAAGTGGGAATCTGCTATGCTCTTTTAATTTAAATCCTTAAAGCTTTCTATATTTTTTTTAATAAAGCAAAAACTTTAATGAATCTACTTAGACTAGGTGACAAATCAGTCTAGGGGGTATAATTCTACCTCTGGGGTACTCCCCAGTTCATATTCACATCTGGTCCTCAGAAAGTGAACAAAAAATAACTGTCCAATTATAGTATAAGACAAAAGAAGAGAAAGAAATGGTCATTTTTTTTTTCAGCAGATCCCTATAGACCAGGGCATCTAAAAATAAGAATGGTAGATGGAGACTTTCTCTGGTAAGTGCCAGGGAGTACACAGGGAACCCAATATATCCTGAATGAAGCCCCTACAATATAATGTCCCTTCTGGAATACTCCTCCAATTTGAACTCACACTCTCTGGTTGGGTCCCCAGAGGGGTGACTGCTCTCAGGTTCTAGGGAGTAACCCTATGAGTGGCTTATATTTTATTTTTTCTTCTGAGGCAATGAAGTGGTACAGTAGATGGAGAGCAGGACCTGAAGTCTGGAAGACCTGAGGTCAAATCTGGCCTCAGACATTTACTAACTATATGACCCTGGGCAAGTCACTTAATTTTTTTTCTGCCTCAGATTCCTCAACTACAAAATAGAGATAATAATAGCACCTACCTCCCAGGTTGTTGTGAACATCAAATGAGATAATATTTGTAAAGTTCTTAGCCTAGTACATAGTAAGTGATTAATAAATGTTTATTTCCTATCTTCCTTACTTCCTTTTCCTACTACAGTAGCTACAAGCCTCAATTAGTTTCACATTCAGCCAACAGGCTTAATTTACTATTTGCAAAAGTCTTCCTAAGATAATATAGTAAGAACAATTGGCACAAAACATTCCCTCCAAAAGCCTAGGGTATACTCTCCCACAAATGCACATAGTATTAATTGGTGAGCTCAAACTTAAAATGCATTGATAGTGAGGCAAGATACTCATGTGACAAAGAATAACTCATCACATCTCCTGCAACTTCATGGCCCAGAAGGAAGTTCTTCATAGGGATCTCATTTAGACACCTTTGAATGAAGTTTCTTTGCTGGATTAACCACTCAGCTGGGCTTTCAGGGTCTACTCTTTTTTTTTTTTTTTTGCTTTTTGGAGGGCAATTGGGGTTAAGTGACTTGCCCAAGGTCACACGGCTAATTTTTGTGTTAAGTGTCTGAAGCCAGATTTGAACTCAGCTCCTTCTGACGCCAGGGCTGTCAGGTGCTCTATTCACTGTGCCACCTAGCTACCCTTATCTACTCTTTTCTTAAGCCCAATGATGCCATTCTTCTATGCTATTAGTCAGCTAATAAGCATTTAGTAAACACCAACTATGTTCCAGGCCTGTGCTAAAGGGTTGTTGCTGTTTGTCCTTCATTCCCAAAGAGGACCAATGATATCAGGAGGGTTATATCTTGACTTGCAAGTGAATTGTATTTAAGTGAGTAGGAGTGTGTGAAGTCATTAGCCTCACTCTCTCTTCAGAGCCATCTGGGTCCAGTGGCAAGACACAGGTCAGGACAACTGGAGATGGCCCCGGATGCAGTGGGAGATCTTAGCCTTTCTAAGCTAAGGTCTTTCCCAGCTCTCAGTTTGTCTGAGGCAACATCCATTTGGTAAGTAAAGGCTAGGTAAGAATGGAGGCAAAAGATGGCTTAGTTTGCCTTCCCAAAAGAATCAATGTCAGAGGGGAAGACCCTCAGAGTTTTTCCATAAAGGACTGGAGATACAAAGAAAGGCAAGGAGTTCCCAGTCGAACGGGGAAGACAACAAAAGATCAGCATGTACACACAAGTTACCTACAGGGTAAATTAGAGAAAATTCTGTGGGGAAAGGAACTAGCATTAAGGAGGGATCAGAAGATGGAATTTTAACTGTGACTTATAGGGAGCAGGAGGCAGAAATGGAGTGTAAAGTGTGAAGAACAGCAAGGAGACCAATGTCACTGGATCCCAGAGGACGAGGGAAATAACATGTAAAACCAGGACCAAGGTGGGGCAGGTTACTGTGAGCAGTTCACATTCCTTGAACCCATTTCTCCCCCAGGTGACTATCTCTTCACATCTCTACCTGACCTGAGGCATGTCTCTGCTCCTGGTTAGATAAATTGTCTTCTCCTGGTCCAAGAACTCTGATGACATGATGTTTCACAGATAACACACAGGAGGCATGGAGTTGTGGGACTGCAGCCTCTAACAGGTTCACTCTTGATCTGGTCAGACAGACAGACACCTTCAAAGGGGTTAATATTCATGCTTATTCTAGTCTAGTCTTCTCAAAGGGTTGCTGATAATGGGAGAACCAGCTCCTACAGCATTCCCTAATCACCCTTCTCAAAGGGGCTGGTGAGAAGGGGGAGGGGACTACCCCTATGATAGGGTCAGTCAAGACAGGCACAGCTTGTGCACTTCCCTAAAAGCCCTCAAGCCCTGATGGGTGCCAGTCAAGGCACATACAGATTCCTCTATGGTTCCCCATGGTTCCCCCTACTCACTGACTAATGCCCATTTGCTTTATAGGGCAACAGACAAAGAAGGCTTCTTGCCAACATAAAGCTCACAAGTTAACTTTAGCAATATTATCATTCTGCACAAGCATAATAAATATCAATTATGTCACCCCTCTATTTCATTGTGCAGCCTCAGTAGGACTGTCTGTCACTATGATTCTAGGAATTACTACCTAGAATCCTTGGGGCTATTCTGGGAGTTATTATCTAACACCTGGAAACTAGGCATTACCATGGCAATAGATCCTGAGAAATTGAACTCTAAAAAGGATAACAAAATCCTCCTTACATACACATGGTTTATGTGTCTCTCCCCGCACATCTCTCCAACAAAGCACTCCTGAACCTTGACTCTTAAACTCTGTAGCTGGAACTACTGAACTTCAAGGCCCAACAGGCGTGATTAGCTTGTTTGTATTGAAGATGTTTGCTCAGTCAATAGAGCTGTTCTCTTCTTGACCCATTAAAGGGGTTTGTACCCCATAAAGGGATCACTAGGTTTAGGTCCATCTTGTTTTACATATTAAAACCTCATCCCAGGTGACTACATTCTGTGATTACTGCAGAGGAAGGAGCTTCTTGGGGGGGAAGAACCCTCCCTTGCTTTTTTTCCTTGAGGAATAGTGTGTTTGTTTCTCTCAGAGCCTTAGAGGAGTCCCACTCTCCAACAGGGACCTGGCCCCAGGTGCCAAGCTCTCTGGAATTGGAGAGACACTCCCAGATAGCTGGAGCCCTCAGGCTTAATTCTATTTATTTTTACTGTATTTCCTGTTCACTGACCCTTGGAGCTGTCTGGCCCAGACCTACTCTCTAGCTTACTTAGTACTGGCAAATCTATGTAGCTACATTTAATTTCCAGCAGCCAAATCTAGCATACAGGCCACTCTTCCCCACAAACTGACTAGGACTCTGGAGTTCTGGGGCTCCAAGCTTCTTTATTCTACAATTCTTTTTCTTTCTTATACAAATGAGTAGGAAGAGGGAAGTGTCCCAAGAA
>NW_027187323.1:619088-644327 GCF_028583685.1 Petaurus breviceps papuanus
ACAGGATTGTGACCACTTTTACACATGAATTTGTTATAATTTCCCCAGTAGAATATAAAGCTCCATGAGGGGACAGGCTGTTTTTTTCCTTCCTTTTTTGGTAGTACACACAATTTGTTGCTGGTGAGTTGTTTTCAGTCATTTTCTTGGCAAAGGATAGTAAAGTGGTCTGCCACTTTTTTCTCCAGCTTGTTTTACAGATGATGAACTGAGGCAAACAGGGTTAAGTAACTTGCCAGGTCACACAGCTATTAAATGTCTAAGATTAGGTTTGCACTCTTGAAGAGGAGTCTTCCTGATTCCAAGCCCAGTGTTCTCTTCACTGCGCCATTGAGCTGCCTTTCTTACACACAAAGCATTTTAATAAATATTCAGGAATCAATCATGAGCTCATGGGATGTTAGGGGTCCATAAGGATGCAAGCACCTCAGGGATCATATGGTTCAACCCCCTCATTTTATAGATAAGAAACTAGAAATCTGGAGAGGTAAAGTTACTTGGCAAAGATTATACAGATTGTAAATTACCTTTGCCTTTTTTATTCTCATGATCTGGGGCCATATTGTCAGAATTTCATTTTTTGTAGAGTTCCATTCCTCTTGAACCATATTTCCTTTTAGAGTTTTTGACCATGAGGTCATATAATAATAGCTCATATTTGTATATTTTTAAAAGTTTTCAAAGTGTTTTCCTCACAACCCTGTCAGATGTCAGAAAATAGAAGCATTCTCTCATATTCCCTTTCAAGAGTTGAAAAATGAAAGACTCAAAAGAAATGAAGTTATTTACCCATGATCATAGGGCTAGTTTCATGGCCAGGATAGTCTCTCAAAGAGCTCTATGATTTCTTTTTTTTTTTTAAGCAATTGGGGTTAAGTAACTTGCTCAAGGTTACACAGCCAGTTATTTCTGGGTGTGGTGCTAAGTATCTGAGCCCGGATTCGATCCCCACATCATCCCAACCCTGGGGCCAGTGCTCTTACTCACTGAGCCACCTGGCCTCCCCTTCTATGATTTCTTGTTTCTGAATTGTTTAAATTTTCTTCCTCAAAGTAATTGTCACATATCCAACCAACAGTGTTTCCTGACTTCACAATTATAAATTCTAAGATAAGAGCATCAGTCTTTCCCTGGCTTTTCTTCTCTTCCACTATTCCAATCAGTTCTTTATTGGAAAGTTTTAAATCTAAAACAGCAAGTTCCTTTCATTGTTTCCTATATCTTCTGAAAGATTAAATTACTAGCAAAACAAATATCTTAGATATGACACATGTAGAATTTTTGTAAGGAGAGGGGTCTGGAGTTGTGATTTCATTGGTGCAAGGACCTTCTGGTAAGGAAACTCCTTTCACTATAAAAATCTACAATCCTGGGATTTACAGTCTTAAAGAGATGATTGGGGACACTTAAGAGATCATATCAATAGAATTTATTAAGCACCTACTATGTGTCAGATACCCTGCTGAGTGGCTGAGGATGCAGAGAATGTCGCCAAGGAGATCACAGTCTTTTTGGGAAGACAACATGCAAATACCTATGTACAAACAAACTATATAAAGGATAAATTGGAAATAATCAGCAGAGGAAAGGATAATAGAATTAAAGAGGATAAGGAAAGGTTTGCTACAGAAGATGGAATTTTAGCTGGGACTTGAAGGAAACCAGGGAAGCCAGGAAGCAGAGATGAAGACAGAGAGAGAGCATTCAATGCTTGGGGATTAACCAGAGAAAATGAAGGAGCCAGGTGACTTGTTTATGGCCCCACAGCTAACATGCATCAGTGAGCACTTGAACCTGGGACTCAGGGGTGGGGAATCTGTGGCTTTAAGGCCTCCTTGAGGCTGCAGGTTCCCCACCCCTGACTTTAGGTCTTTCTGACTAGATGGTTGGTCCCCCACTATCCCACCTGCTGCTTCTTGTTAAACATTTTAGATAATGAAATTAAGCTTACCAACTTGGAATCACTAAGGGAATGGTTACAGGGATATGGAAATTCCCATATAATAGCTGGTGTTAAATTAAGAATGGTTGAGAAAATCGAGAAGGTTTCCCCTGGAGAAGAGCAATGTTTTAACACTGTAGAATTGAGGACCTTTATCTAGAATTTGATCTCTTGAGCAACATGATGATAGAATACATACTGAAGACCAGTTAAGTTTCCAGAGACCAGCTGGCCCCCCACAGGAAACTAGGGCTGGGTACCTTTTCACAATTTGCTAATTTATGCTAATAATGCTACAGTTGCTCCCTAAGAGAAAGAAGTTTTTCAGGAATGTGATTCAGGAGCCTGGGACCTCTGCTGCAACTGTTCCCAAAGTGGGGGGAACCTCTCTGTGATGATCTATTCCCACAAGTAGCATGAAACTCAGAACATGGGCACTAACATTACAGGTGTATTCCCCTTGAGTCTATGAATGCCCTGGATCTCTGCACTGAATTCTCCTAAGGCCTTGGATAGCTATAATCAGTGACAATCACAGCTGTCCCCCTCCTTGGGGAATATAGACTCAGGCCCCCTGGGTGTCCTGTGGAGCTAACCAAACTCTCCAAGGAGGCACAGAAAGTACTCCCATGAGAACGGGGAAACTCAGACTTCCCAAGACACTCTGGTGGCTTCCATAAGCAGAAAAAGAAAAAAGTGAAAAAAAGAATTCTGCTGATCTGAGGTTTTTTTTTTACTACACTCTTTCCAATCTATTAAGCTTATTACTTAGCAATAGGTATTTATTGTCTGGTTCCCTGTTATATATCCTATATTCTGATCTCTTAAGACCTCTTCTGCCTCTGCCTCTATGAACCCCCATTCTGGGAACCTACAAACAATTATCCTTCTTTCGGCCACTGATCCTGAGTGGAAGAGTACATACAAGACAAATGTGAAGCAAATGATTCATCAGTAAAAATTTTTTAAAAGTCAGATCCCACAAATCACTGATCTGCATTTCTGTCTCTTAAGTTATCAATCACCAATGGCCTCTGAACTAAATTTGAAAGTAGCAAGTTTCAGTGAACTAATTGTCACAATGGACAGAGCATTGGGCCTGGAATAAGAAGATCTTAGATACCTACTAGCTGTGTGACTCTGAGCAAGTCACTTAACCTCTATTTGCCTTAGTTCCTCATCTATAAAATGCAGATACACTGGAGAAGGAAATGGCAAACCACTCCAGTATCTTTGCCAAAGAAAAACCCATGGGCAAAGTCCAGGAGGTCACATAGAGTTAGACCTAACCGAACAAAACAACAGCTTCGATGAACAAGTTATCTCACACAGGAAAAGCATTGACTGTCCAGCAGAGAGCTGTTTCTTAGACTATAGCCATACTTCCCAGGCTCAAAAATTTCAAGTGGCCAGGATGAGTTGAATATGAAGGGATAATACCTAAAAAATAAAGAGGTGAAAGAGGAATATATTGGGAGAAGGAGAAAGGGAGATATAGAATAAGGTAAATTATTTCATATAAAATAGGCAAGAGAAAACTGTTACAATGGAGGGGAAGAGCAGGAAAATGAAAGGGAATGAGTCAACCTTAATCTTGTTGAATTTGGCATAAGGAGGGAATAACATACACACTCAAGTGGGTATCCTACCCTACAGGAAAGTAGGGGGAAGGGGATAAGAGGGGGGATGATAGAAGGGAGGGCAGAGTGGGGGAGAGGGTAGTTAGAAGCACACACTTTTGAAAAGGGACAGGATCAAAGGAGAAAATTGAATAAATGTGATGAGGTATGGACTCTGGGAGCCCTCTCTAAGCTCTCCTTGAGTCCTTGAGGTACAGGCTCTGGGAACCCCCCTTGAACTCTGATTAAATTGTCTCATTTGATGAGGCATTTGCATGAGGCAATAAGCCTTACATTGTGGGCACAAACCTCTGTTTGGCATTCCTCTGTTGCTAGACTTCCCACCCTCTGTTACTAGACTTCCCACTCTTGAGCCTATCAAAACATTAATCCACCCTTGAACTGGCCTAGTCCACCATTGTCTATAGTCTCCAGGTAGCCTCCAGCAGCTTCCCACCTTTTATCACTCATTGACCTCATTAACTCCTCCTGAAGACCTTGCCCAAACTCCTCCTCTAGACCACCCCTAGATTCCTCCCACAGCCTTCTGTATATAAGACCCCATCTTGTCTCCATGTCTGTGATAGTACCATAGAATGACCTAGCAGACTTAATAAACTTTACTTTTCCTTGGCTGAGAGAAGACTTGAGTGGAATTCATTCGGCAGGACCCAGCATGTTGGTATTTTGGGGTCTCCAGAGCAACCCTAATCCTCTTTATGGGTAACCTCTTCATTTTTATGGTTCCCTGACTGGGGGGTGGGATAGGCTGGAGGGAAATAGTTAGTCTTTCACAATATAACTACTATGGAAACATTTTGTATAACTACACATGTACAACCTATATTGAATTGCTTGTCTTCCCAGTGGGGGTGGGTGAAGAGGGAAGAAGGGAAAGAATCTGGAACTCAAAAGTTTTAAAAACAAATGTTAAAAAAATTGTATTTTACATGCAACAGGGAAATAAGATATACAAGCAATGGGGTATAGAAATCCATCTTGCCCTACAAGAAAGTTAGGGGGGTGTAATGCCAAGCTCAAGCAACTTCCAGGCTCCAGATTAGGAGCATAGCAAACTCCATCTATTCAGTGACAGATTAAGGCAAGACATTCACAGAAAATCAAAACACAGCATTCACCAAGTGTAACTCAATAATTTAGTAAGTCCTCAATTCAATCCCAGAGCACTAAGGTCCAAGTACTCCACCCCTGGAAAGTACATTCATTTAGTCAATCACAAAGTGGAGATTAATTTCCAATCATAAACAAAGTACATTCATTTGGTCAGTCACAAAGCACAAAAATCAAAATACTCCACCCCTGGATCACAACTGAATTACAATTATCATCAGTTATCACTGAACACCATCTTAAAGGGGAAGTGGAGAGCACAAAGGCCATCTACCCCTAGGCCACAACAAGGTTATCATCACAGTATTCAATACCCAAGAAGAGGTCTTTTCTTCATCTTGACCTGAGGCAAGTTCTCAGCAATACCTATTCCAGGGAAGACAAAGCTTAACAAGGCCACAAGATACATTGACAGTGTCCTCATCAATTCACTCTCTGCCTGCAGAACAGTCTCAGGACCCCTGAAAACATCAGCAAGACCCTCCTCCAGGATTTCTGTAAACATACAACAAGAAAATCCTCCTTCAAGGCTTCTAAACCAACATCAAGGTTCCAGGACCTCTACAGCAACAGCACTGTCTTTAACCAGCAGACAAATCTGGCAAGTAACATCAAAAGAGATAGAAAAAATACAGGCACCACAGTCATGCCTCCTCAGTTCTTGGCAGCTCTGGGGGGCAGTTCTCAAAAGTCTTGGGCAGCTCCAACTGGCCCTCAGCAGTCCAGGTGGTTTGGGCTGGCATTTCTCAGCAACTCTGCCTCCACAATGCTGCTCCCAAAAGTTCTTCTGAACTCTCTCTGCTTGGGCCTCTCTATCCATAGCACCAACTCCTCCCAGTTCAGCTCCCTCTCTTCATGTCAACAAGTCCATCCCACAAGTGGGATTCATAAGCTCTGGGTTTTGACACTTAACCAAGCCAATACTAGGGCATCTTTAAATTCCATTGCAATTACAGGGGGATGGGGGAGGATGCAAAAGAGAGCAGATTGGGGGGAGGAGTATTCAGTAGGCTCACTATCTTGGGGTGGGGAGTAGGGGAGAGATGGGGAGAAAATTTGTAACTCAAAATCTTGTGGAAATGAATGTTGAAAAAAAAAATTCAAGTGGCTAAAGTATGAAGACCACATTCTTAAACTTTAAAAACTTATTGTTTAAACAGGGGAGAGGGTGGGATGGTGAATTGAGTATTTGGAGTGTGGATGAACTGGATTCCAGCCCCACTTCAGTTACTTCCTATTACCCGTGTGACTTAGGGCCAAACATTTCACTTCTCATTCAGGGCCTCAGTTTCCTCAATTACAAAATTAAAGGGTTGAGAAGATAATTTCTCAAGCCCCCTCCAGCTCTAAATATATGATCTTATTGACTGGGTGACCCTTTGAGGTCTCTTCAGTCCTAAATCAAGATTTCTAGTTTTAATTTCAAGTTAGTAGAGATCCGGAAGGGAAGCTAGGAGACACAGTGGATAAAACATCAGGCCTGGAGTCAGAAAGACTCATCTTCCTAAGTTTAAATCTGGCCTCAGACACTTACTAGCTGTGAGACCCTGAACAAGTCACTTTGCTTCAGTTTCATCATCTGTAAAATGAGCTGGAGAAGGAAATGGCAAACGAATACATATCTTTGCCACGAAAACCCCAAATGGGGTTATGAAGAGTCATACACAACTGAAAGAGATTCTGCTTTAGCCAAAGTGGACTACTGAATGTAAATGAGAGGTTAGAATAGTTAGAAGAGTCCTGGCTCTGAAGTCATAGCTCCAAGGTTCATACCTGTCCTCAGATATCTACTCTCTCTGGACAAGTTGCTTAACATCCCTGGACCTGTTTTCTCATCTGGAAGGGGGGGTAGGGTTGGAGGGGTGAATTACTAGTGACCTCTGAAGTCCTTTTCAATTCAAAATCAAAGATGCTGTGATCACCATTCCCCAAATACTTATTTTTTTCAAATGCTTTATTAACTTCTGATTTACATCATTCATTTCCGCCAGATTTTGAGTTAACAAATTTACTCCCCGTTTTTCCCCTACCCACCGCCCCAAAATAGCAGTCCCACAGGATATCCCCTCCTCCAATCTGCTCTCTCCCATATTTTCTCCCATACTCCTTTCGATTTTTCCAGTGGATCTCTATGCCCCAGTGCCTGTATATCTTATTTCCCAATTACATGTAAAATAGTATTAATAATAGTATATATATATATATATATATGTATATTTGAATATTTGATTTTAAAACTTTGAATTCCACATTCACTCCCTTCCTCCCTTGTCACCCATCCTTACTGGGAAGATAAGCAGTTCAGTATAGGTTGTACATGTGTGGCTAATGCAAAACAATAACATAGTAGATATATTGCAAAAGACTGACTAATTTCCCTCCCTCCTATCCCACCTCCCACTTGTTCTATTCTCTGCTTTGATCCCATCCCTTTTCAAAAGTGGGTGCTTCCAACTTCCCTCCCACCCCCCCAGCCTGCCCTCCCTTCTGTCATCCCCCCTCTTATCTCCTTCCCCTCCTACTCTCCTGGAGGGTGAGATACACTATTTAGTGAGTATTTCATTCCCTCCCCATGCCAAATTCAATGGGAATAAGGTTGACCCATTCCCTTTTGCCTTCCTATTCTTCCCCTCCATTGTAACCATTTTCCCTTGCCTCTTCTATATGAGATAGTTTACCCCATTCTGTCTCTCCCCATCTCATCTCATTACATTGATCTCTCACCTCCCTGTTAAATTGGTCCTGTGCCCTCTATCTATGTATATCTGTAAACATATATATATGTATGTATATATATACATTCATACATGTATTCATATGCCCATATACCCTCATATATAGACATATATTTATATATTTCTATTATATATATATATATATATATTTCTATTCCCTTCAACTACTGAGAAAAGTTTCATAAGTTACAATTATTGTTTTTCCATGTAGGAATGTTAATAGTTCAACTTTGATAAGTTCCTTATGATTTCTTTTCCCTGTTTACCTTCTCATGCTTCTCTTGCTTCTTGTATCTGAATGTCAAATTTTCTATTCAACTATGGTTTTTTCAGCAAGAATGCTTGAAAGTCCTCTATTCCACTGAATGACCATATTTTCCCCTGAAACATGATACTCAGTTTTGCTGGGTAGGTGACTCTTGGTTTTAATCCCAGCTCCTTTGACCTCCGGAATATCATATTCCAACATATTTGTAATGGGAATGTAAATTTTAAAGATCTTCCCTGCCCCTAGGCTAAAGTGCACCTTGAGCCTGGGGTGGGAGGCTTGTTTTTCAGTAGATACTTTTTGATTGGGCAGTGAGTCAATAAGGTTGTTACATTCTCTGAGCCAGGAGAAGGGTATATAAGCCCTGATGTGTAGCTTTGTTTTGGGGCTCACTTTGAGAAGTGTTCTGTGATTTGATCAGATGAAACTATGGGAAGCCGTTGTCCAGAGCCCCCCGGCTTTGAAACCCAGATGTTGATTTGGTATGGATGTAATGGTTGGACAGTTTGGAAATCTGTCTACTTGATCTGTTTCTGTGTTGATAGTTCTGTCTGTATATCCTGAAGTTCAGGGTGCTGACCTTTTCCCCCTGAACTAGGTAAACAATATATGTTTGACTGATTAAAGTAAGCTTGTTAACCCATTTTGAGTTGCTTTCCTTTATCAAAGCAGATCCAAGAACCTGTGGTGGCAGAAACCCTGGGGACGCTGGGGTGCTTGCTGCTACAAAATGGCATCATGAACAGGATCTGCAGAGTAAAAGGAAAGTATGGGGGCTGGGATAATTGTTTGTTTCCCAGGTGTGGTAGCTGTCACTCTGTGGAGCCATGGACCAGGAGAGAAGAGTGGCCTGCATGCAGACTTCGCTGAGCTGAGAGCAGAAATGGTGAGCTGCCTGCATTGGGACCTGGGCAGAAGCCAGGAGCGGCTGCCACCTGCGAGAGGAGAAGGAACCCAGGAGTTCGGAATTCAGCCACAGGAAAAGATAAGAACTGAGCAGCAAAGCAGGGGCACTGATTTGTTTCCTTGCCGCATCCCACAGTTTGGCACCCAGGGGGAGGATGGTCTTGTGACTATGGTGGATGGGATGAAGTGCCTTGGACCCCCAAGGACCCCACCTTGTTGATTTTGTTGCCCAGCCCCCTCTCTGTAGTTGGAAGCAGGGGCTGGAGTTGTGTGAGGGGAACTACACCCCCCTCCAAGCCCTTCGATCCCTCAGTGTAGAAGCTGCCAGATCCTGAGTTATCCTGATTGTGTTTCCACAATATTCAAATTGTTTCTTCCTGGCTGCTTGTAATATTCTTTCCTTAATCTGGGAATTCCGGAACCTGGCTACAATATTCCTAGGAGTTTTCTTTTTGGGATCTTTTTCAGGAGGTGATCGGTGGACTCTTTCAACCTCAATTTTGCCCTCTGGTTCTAAAACATCAGGGCAGTTTTCTTTGAGAACTTCCTGGAGGATGATTTCTAGGTTCTTACTTTGATCATGGCTTTCAAGTAGTCCAATAATTTTTAAATTATCTCTCCTGGATCTATTTTCCAGGTCAGTGGTTTTTCCCATGAGATATTTCACATTGCCTTCTATTCTTTTACTTGTTTGGATCTGTTTAACAGCATCTTGATTTCTCATTAAGTCATTAGCTTCCATTTGCTCCAATCTAATTCTGAAGCAATGATTCTCCTCATTGAGCTTTTGAGATTCTTTTTCCATCTGGCAAATTCGGCTTTTTAAGGCATTCTTCTCCTCTTTGCCTTTTTGAGCCTCTTTTGCCATTTGAGTTAGTCTATTTTTTAAGGTTTAATTTTCCTCAGCCAGGCTGTTGACTCTCATTTCATAATTTTCTTGCATTGTTCTCATTTCTCTTCCCAATTTTTCCTCCACTTCTCTTATCTGCTTCTTAAGGTCCTCTATGGTCTGTAACCAGCTCATATTTTCCTTTGAAGCTTTTGGTGCAGGAGTTCTGACTTCACTGTTTTCCTCCTGTTCCATGCTTTGCTCCTTTTTGTCCCCAAAATAGGAGTGTATTGTTGGAATCTTCTGTTTTGTTTTGTTTGAAACATGAAACATGCTTTGTTTCCTTTGCCTGGTCATGCCGCCCCTCAGTCACTTGACCCCTGGGTTTTTTGCCACAGTAGGACTCTGCCACCAGACAGAGGAGCTTTTGTCCCAAATGCTGGGGTTTTCTCAGCTGCAGGAGGTATTAGATGGGTGCCCTCTCTGAGGTGTCCACACACTCTGGCAAGCTGGACACACCCCAGGACCTCCACCCTAGACTGCAATCCAGATCCAAGAAGGTTAAAGCAAGAGCGATTACCCCTCAGACTGGTACTTGGTCCCCCTACACTCTGCAGGCCAGGAGCTGAAGCTGCTGTGTGGTGCTGGCTGGCTGTGCTGGAGTCTCACCCCGGGGGCAAAAGCCACATACTCCCACTTACTGGGTCCCAAAGTCCAGACTGCACTGACCTCTCACTTTGTCCTTCACATCTATGTGTTGATAAATCTGGAAACGGTCACAGCTGCTGCTGATCTGGAGTCCCTCTGGCAGGGGGCTGGTCAGGCCCACCCTGGGGCTGGGCTCAGCTCCCAGAGTGCTGTGCTGGCCAATTCCTGCCAGCCTGCCGGGCTGTCCTTAGCAGGAGGTTAGCTTCTCTGTGTCATTTTGTGGGTTCTGCAGCTCCAAAGTTTGTTTAGAGTCCTCTTTTTACATGGATTGGGGAAGGTGGAAGCCAAAGCAGCGAGGAGGTCCTGCTTCTACTCTGCCATCTTGACCCCCCAAATACTTATTTCATTTTCTCACCTCCATGCATTTGTTCACACCATTTCTTGTCTTCAGAAGTGCTCTTCCCTATACCTTTGCAGATTGAAATTCTACCCATCATTCAAGGTCTGGTTCTAATGCTGCCTCCTTCAAAGAAAATATCACCTGAACGCCATAGCTGAAAATAAATTCTCCCTCCTCTCAATTCTCATAACACAATTTATACTTATAATATGTTTATATTATTAATAGTTTTAGCATATTGGGACATGACTTAATTCACCTGCTATCATTGATATATGCCCATTATGGTCAGGGACCTGGCCTCAAACATCTTTGCATTTTTCTTCAGAACCTAGATCTTCCACATATCACGTGCTTCATCATGAGTTTGCTACTTTTCATCATGTAGCTGTTGTTGAGTCATTTCAGTCCTGTCTGATTCTCCATGACTCCATTTGGAGTTTTCTTGGCAAAGATGCTGAAGTGGCCATTTCCTTCTCCAGTTAATTTGTTTTAACAGATAAGGAAACAGAGGATAATAAGCTTAACTGACTTGCCCAGGTGTTGGGAGCCAAAGAGGCTTGATGCAGGACTCAGATAATTACCTTGATATCAGTGGACCCAAATATCAGACTGCTTTTAGAATCGACTTGACTTTTCAAGTTAGCTCCTGAGTTCTTTTGATTTGGGTTACACTTAAAAGATTGTTGTTTGAGTTCTGAGACCAACAGGCTCTGCCCCAAGACTTTAGTTGTTCAAAACCAAAATATTTGAATTCTTAGGTGGTCAGTTTCTATGCAGATGTCCTTGATGATGCAGCTTTGGCTTCAGGCCTTGAAGCCACCTCTCAAGAGCATCCTTTGTAATGTGACTGCACATGAAAGGAGTTAACTGACTTTTCCTAAGACTTTCTGGCACCTAGAGAACAAAAGGTTTTACTGCCATGCTACTTCCAGGATATGACAGACTAAGGTAATGATATGAAAACTTGAGTCCCCTTCCTTTGTCTCATTGCTCTATAAAAACCTTGTCCTGAGAATCAATAAATGGAGTTCATCATTCTTCCTTGAACTACCCACATGGCCTGGTCATTTCTTATTCACGTCTCCGAATCATGCTAAGTGCTGGACACTTGCAGCCCACAGCCCCCAGGGTCATACATCTAGTAAGAGTCTGAGGCCAAATTTGAACACAGGAAGAGGAGTCTTCCTGCTCCCAAGCTCAGTGCGCTATCTACTTTGACACCTACCCACCTCTATCACACGTCCAATAAAGGTTAAATGAGTTTTTGAGTTCTGGACCCTAGTTTCTGGGTTGAAACACAACATTAGCAAATACATGAAGAGGTTAAAAGAACCGGTACACAGTAATCTAAAGAAATAGAGGGAGAAGAATGAATATGTAGCAGGCTTTGATTAATGATCAGAGCAGATGTAATGTTGAATCCTGATGAGTATTAAAGACAACCAACTGGTGAGCTGAGTGAGTGTGACCTTTCCCTAGAGAAGTTATCAGTTGTCAAAGGGAACAGAACCTCTACAAAACTAGATCCCAGCAGTTGGGAGGAATGTTATGACGTTTTTCCTTTGTCACTTTATTTTCCTACTTTTCATCATGAGTTGGCAGTAGAGAATAGCACATTTAAATGAGATAAAGAATGTGCCTGGCAAAATTTCTCACTTCTGAAAGAAGCCTGTTTACCTATTGACTGAATTGGCACATTCTCCTTTGAGATTTTTCCCTCCACTGTTTTGGTTGTTTTTTAAAGCAATTTCAAATGGCCTTACCAATGTCCTTCTGCCTCCAAAGAGCAGTCAGAATAGAGCCTCTTTACCCGTTTGATTTCGTCTTGAAACAAGGCTCCTCAAGAAAATGTGAAAGGTGGCCATACATGATGAACCTTCATGCAAACCAGGACATTTTGTTGCAAATCACTGTGTGCAAGCCTTACCAAAAAGGGACACTATCCCTCTACTTTGAAAACATGTAGCAATGGAAACATGGTTGTGGAGCTGAGGACCTGGTTCCAATATAAGGCTCTGCCACTTAGTACTTGTATGACCTTGGGAAAACCATTTAACCTCTCCAGGCTTCACTTTCCTCATCTATATTATGAGTAGGTTGGACTAGATGACCTCTAACGTCCCTTCCCGGTTCTAAGAAACTCATCCAACAGCCATATCTTTTTTAGTTTCCATTTATTTGTCTTCTTCCCTATCAGTTTTCCTCCCTACTCCAAATGTGAAACTCATCATTTTTTTCTAAAGGTGGTTCAAACATTTCTACCTTAGTTTATGAATAAATGTGGTTGACTGTAGTTTGAGACTTTTCAGAAACCAATCTATAACAATAAAAAAAACCTGAAGCCTATGTAATTATAATGATCAAACCTGGCCCTGGAAGAGATAAGAAAATGCACCCCTTTCCATTTGTTGGAGACAGAAGGGCCTATGGGTGTAGAATATTGCATATGCTGTCAGATTCTGTTGACTGGTTTTGCTGAACTATTAAAGATTTCTTACTTAAGGAATTTACTTTTCTTGAGGAAAAAAGAACTTCCTTTTCTTAAGGAAAAATTCCATAGGTAAAGGAAAGGGGAGGGTGCACTTGGAAATGAATGTAATATAAAAATCAAAAGGAATTGATAAACAAAAAAGACAAAACCAAATCCAAATCCATTATTTTCTACTATTTTGAAGCATATAGTCTATAGAAACTTGTTGAAAATACTTTGATTTCTTAAAAATCAAAATATTGTTTTGCTATATGTTTAATTTAGAGATGTAGGAATGACTTGGACCTAAACAGTTCAGAATAGACTCCAAACATTAATTTTAATAGATATTAAAAGGAGATTTTAAATATTTTCAAAGTGCCTTGCTTTATTTCCTTGTAGTCATTTTAGGCAAATAAATGAGGACGGGATATGAGTTTGGCAAATAGTACTTGTTGGGAAGATCTGATGCTGAATGAATTTCCAGGCAGCATATTTTAGTCATGCCTCATTCTTGTAGAAAAGGGCTCTGCTGTGTTAACAAAGATGAATACCTCACTTCTATTTGTGGATTTTTTTCTTTCAAAAAATCTCCCTCCTATAGACAGATTTATTCAGTAGCAAGTCAACAATTAGGGCCCCAAATGTTACCTAGTAACTTCATAGCTCAAAATCCAAGAAGGAATAAAAAAAGGTTTGAAAATATAGAATGAAAAAAGGTTAATAATTCTAAGAGTCCCTTAGTTCAATTTAACCAATATATAAGTGCGTATTATATTCAATACATTGTGCTGGCTCACTAGGAATATAAAAAAATGAACTACTCCCTAAACTTAAGGGGTTTACAATCTAATCTTGCCTCCTATAAAAACAAGGAAAAATATCCCCCTACTAGATTGTAAACTCTGGGCGCAAAGGGTCTATCTTGTCTCACATTTATGTCTCCACATAACTCCTACCACATTGACCTACACAAAGGAGACATAAGAAATACTTGTTAAGATTACAAGCATTTATTAAGCATCTACTATGTGTCAGGCACTGTGTTCAGAACTAGTTAAATACTAGTTAAGAAAAATAAATAAGTTAATCAAGATCAAATGTATGTGCTATTATAACCCCATAGACAACCACTTCTGCAAAGAAAGGGAGGTGGAGTCTTCTTCAAGGCTAAGCAATAACCTAGGGCCAATTTTGGTTTTTGTTGTTCTTTCCATTTATATTTTTGGAATTATAGTGAATATTACTTCCTGGTTTTGTTTACTTTGTATTAGTTTACATAAATCTTCAAATGCTTCTCTATAGTCTTCATTTTCATGTTTCATGGTACAATAATATTCCATTTCGTTAATTTTGTTCAGTGGATTTCTCTCCCGCCCCCCCCTCCTCTTTCTTTTTTTATTAGCTGTTGTGATGGTTCTCTATAGAAAAGCAGGGGGAGGGAGAGGGATACATTGGGAAATGAAGGTACTGTGAAATCAAAAGATACAACTAAAAATACAAGGGAATAGCATTTTAAAATTCTCTATCCAAAAAGGGAAGATAGTACACCTTTCTGAACATGTTTTTATATTTTGACCACTGGCTAATGCAAAGACTCCCCCTAGACCAAGATACACCATCTTTGCAGGTAATCTTTCTTAGCTTTGGAGGAAGACCACTTGAAAACCTAGCAAGGAGTCCTAGCAGCTAAGTTTGCACCCAGAACAGTTAAGAACCAAATGAGGCCTACAAATGGTTCACAGCTGAATTCTAAGTTGGCTGGGCTGTCTAGATAGGAGGTTAAAGAGCTCTCCTGCCTCTGAGGTATTGAGGTTCTATTAAAATCTGCTTTGGATGGTTTGATGAATGGCTAAACAAACTGTGGTATGTAAATGTAATGAAAATATTACTCTAAGAGATGAGAAATAGAATGAATACAGAGAAGCATAGAAAGATTTACACAGACTGATACAAAATGAACTAAGCAGAGCCAGAAAAACAACAAACACAATGAATACAACAATATTAATAGAAAGAATAATAACCACAAAATAAATGAAAACAGATGCTGAAAAATTTCAAAGCAAGTTTGGCCCAAAGAAGAAAGATGAGGAAACATCTCCTTCTATACCTTTGTACTAATGGGGGCCCCATGGGTTCAGAAGATTGCATAAAATGTCCATTTATTAATCAATTTTGCTGAAATTTTTTTTCTTCTTTTTCTTTTAAAAAAGTCTGTTATAAGAGATTTCCATTGTGGAGGGAGAAAGGTGAGATACAGGAGGGAAAACTGGGTGAGGTAAAAAACAAAAGATATTAATAAAATATATTAAAAATAAAATACTAAATCTGAATGGAAGAGTTTAAGAAGAAAAATACTATGAAGACCATTTATTGTCAAAATATCGTTTTCAAACTTCCTATCTTACTTCTTCTGCTAAGACCCAAGTTTCCTTGAGTTTCCAGACCCTAATTTTCAACTTTGAAAACTGGGACAAAAAAAAATCTGTTCTCAATTTTTCCATTAAACACGAATAGGGGCTGAGGGTCACTGAGATTAATAAATGGTACAACTGAATTGAGACATATATAAATCTCTTTCTTTGCAGTATGGCCATAATAGTCAATAAACTTTTAAGTGCCTACTATGCACCAGATAACTGAAGAACTGGGCATAAAAAGAAAGGCAAGACTGTCTTTGCTTTCAAGGAGCTTACAGTCTAGTCAAGAACCTTACAATCTAACGGAGTTAGAGATGATGTAATAATATGGAGAATGAAACATATCATTGGACATGACCGATATGAGAATTTGTTTTGCATTATACTTGTTACAAGGGTTTTGTTTCTCTTTTCCTTTCCCCTTCCCCCCATGGGGGGGGGAGGAATAGATTTTTGTTCATTGGGAAAAATTATTTTTTTTAAGGAAAGAATTGGACAACCTCTAAAGTCCATACCAGCTGTAAAACTATGAATTTATTATGGATTATCCCAGGGCAGGGGAAGTGGTTGGGGGAAAACCAGATTTTTGTTAGTTGAAAAAAAATTTGAAAAGAATTGGACAACCTTTAAATTCTGTCCCAGCTGCAAAACTAAGAACTTAAAGATCATCACATGAGTCATGGGAGGGGGTTCTCCTGCTAAAAACTTGCCTCTTTATTTTCACGTAGAGGGGATAGACTCCCCCCTTTCTTCATCTCTCAGCATTCAGCAATGCCTGGAGGCAGAGCTACCTATTGTGGATCAAGTTCAGTCAAGAAGCATTTATTTATTTATTAAGTATCTATTGCTACGTGAGCAGCAGTATGATCCTGGTTCGAATCCCAACTGGGTAGAGCTAAGGAGGTTTGACTGGGGCCAAGTCCCCCCTCCCCCCCCAACAGTTTCCCCAGTAAAATGACGACACTACGCAGCAGCCTCAGTTTCCCTATCTGTTAAATAGAAGTAGGTCTCTCTGGAGGGCTGTGAGGGTCAGACGGGGGAGGACTGCGTGAAGTGCCGGGGGAGTTCTAGGTGAGCTTGTATTGTTTATTCTTATTCTTGCAGCAGGCACCATCTATAAGTGAGCTTTTCTTACGGGCACTAGCGCGGCAGGGGACATTTAATGGATGGGGCGGGGAGCCGGCCGGGCCCCCTGCCCGCTGGACGCTCGCCCGCCCCGCCGCGGCTCCCAGTCCTGCCCGCAGGACGCGCCCCCTCGCTTCCCCGCTGGCCCGCACGCCTCACAGGCAGCTCAGCCGCCCCGGGGTGCGCGGGTGGGGGATGGGGAGCGGGCACCTCCGGACTGGAAGCAGGGAGGGTAGCAGCTCGGCCGCCCAGGAGCGGGGGTGCCTCCCTCCGGCCACAAGCAGGCGGCCCCGCCACCGGGAAGCATCAGGTCGGTGGTCGCCCCACTTCTCACCCCCGCGCCCCCGCCTGGGGAGGGGGTCGAGCGGGCCCTCGCGCCCCCGCCCTGCCTGCCTCGGCGCCCCTTTTTGGGGTCGCGCCCCGTCCCCCCTCACGCCCCTCAGCTATGGGCCCCAAGCCTGCGGTGCCCGCCCGGCAGCCCCACGTCCCGGTCCCGGAGCCCCGGCCCCCACTGTCTCTGCCGCCGGCCCAACCCCTGGCCCCCGGCCCCCCGAGGTGGGGGTGCTTGCCCCCCGGTTTCTCCTCAGCGAGGACTCGGCCCGGGTAGATGGGGCGGCGGCGGGGGCGGCGGCGGCGGCGGCGCAGGAGGAGGCCCCGGCCCCGGGCTCGGCCCGAGCTCTCGCCATCTTGAGGGGAGGAGGAGCCGAAGCCGCCGCCATGCGGGGAGGCAGGGAAAGAGGGAGGGCGGCAGCGAGCGAGCGAGCGAGGGAGGGGGCGCGGCGGCGGAGTTGGCTCGGCCCGGTCGGCGGCTTCGGCGGCGCCATGAGAGCGGGGAGCGGCGGAGGTAGGCCGGGCGCAGCCGGGGCTCCGGGCAGGCTGGCTGGCGGGCGCGCCGGGGTTGAGCGCGGCGCGGCGGCCCAAGGGGACGCGGCTGAGGGGGCCCCGGCGGTCCCGGGGCCGGACTGAGCCGAGCCGGGTCGGGCCGGGGAGGGCAGGGCCGGGGGGCGGGCGGGCGGAGGGTTTCGGGGAGGAAGGAGCCGCCGCCATCTTGGGAGCTTCGAGTCAACAATAAAGGAGCCAGGGAGCCGGGCGGCGGCGGCCTCGGTGCCGTGACACAGTCCCCAGCCGCGACCAGTGGGGTGAGGCGCTGGGCTCGGCCGCTGGCGACGCGCCGGGGCTGCGGGAAGCAGGCCGGGCCCGTCAGGGGAGGGGCGCTCTGGGGCGGAGGCCCGAGGCCTGGCCAGGGCCTCGGGGGCAGCCTAGGAGGCGGTGAGAGCCGTGAGGGGCAGAATCCGGTGGCAAGGGCCGAGAGGGTCCTGGGACCGGGGTCCGAGCAGTCCGAGGAGCGAGCCCGCGCCGGTGACAGCTTTACAGGGACCGGGAGATGTGGGGGCCGCAGGGCGGGGGGGACGTGGCGACCCCCCCTCCTGGGGCATGGGGGGGGGCGCAGACTGCGGCTCCCCGTGCACAGCCGTCTCGACCCTCCCCCCGTGCGTGGACAGTCGGGGCTGCTGGAGTGCCCGCAGTAGGTTGAGGGGGGAAGGGGCTTGCTCGGGCCGGGGGGTGACTCTTTGGGGCCCCGAGGGGGAGGGGGAATCCCCATTGTTTCCCGCTGGCTGAGCTGGCGGGGCCGCGGCTGCTCCGCCAGTGTTGCGCAGATCCCATTGCAGGGCCCCAGCCTCTTTTGTTTTTAAGGCCAAAGGAAGCGGCTTTGGGATGGAAAATAACCGAGAAATTACCTACACACGGGGGGGGGTGTCCCCAAAAGTCGTTGTGCACTTTTCCCTTCGACTTGTCCCCCACTTATTTCCCTTGTCCATCCTTCCAGAGCCACCTCCCTCAGAATTAAAGCCCCCACCCCAACTCTCCTTCTGAGCTTCAGGGAAACTGCGCCGCAATTGCAAACAAAAGCTAGTGGTGGTGTGGAGTTTTGGGGTGTGAAGCTGTCATTTGCGAGCTCTAATCTAGGAAATGCTGTAATTAACTCAGCCAGAGGAGCCTCCTTACTTGTCTGCGTTTTAATCTTATTTTTGAAAATGCAGGCGTAAAACTTTGAGACGGAAATTGGGCTGCTAAAGAAAGGGGTGGGAGGAATATTATTTTCTCCTGTGAAACTGCCATGTAGGTTCCTTTAGTATTAAAAGTGGGGTAGTTGTTCCAAGGTCCTAAATGGGTGGCACAATTTGGTTATAGGGAGAAATGTGCAAGTGTGAGCTAGAGTGTCACATTAACAGCAACAACACTACTATTTAACTATATAGGTTGCCCTTTTCATCCTCTCAGCACTTTGCTAACATTAATTAATCCTCACAATCTCCTTGTGTGAAGGAGGTGGTAAAGTTGATCATCATAGTATAAACCTGTCAAAACAGGAAGCTGTTTTTTGCAAAAATGGTATCAGAATTGAGTGGCTCTCAACCACGGGCTGCTTAGGTTATCGGAGGCAGAAAAAGGGTTTAAAACTTTCTTTTCAGTTTATTTTAGCAAAATTCTGACTATTTTTATGGGCAAACCAGTATTCAATAAAAACGACACAGCATTCTCTTTAGATGATGAGTTTTAGATGCATGGAACATTTTTCTAATAAGTTTCATTGTACCATCTGAATTTCAGAAACTGTCTTGAACATATAAATCATCTTTGTTTTTTATTACACATTCCTTTTGTTTGCATGAAATGTAGCAGAGTAAAGCAGTGAGCCTTTTTATTTCTTGGTGTACCAAACGTCATCTACTGTATTTTTTAAAAGTACAAATGACTTAGCCTTTTTGATAGTTAATCTTAGTTTGAGGACAGTAGTATAGTCTGGATTAACAAATTCATTATTTTTCTGAAAAATTTTTAAATTTACATGCTTAATATTTCATAGAATGACAATTTGGTTGTTTTTGTGAAAGAAGTAGTTTCTTGTGTGCTTTTTGTTTACAATGTGCAGTGTAAACTTGGATATGGCACTTTTAAAATGTAAAGCTTTCTTTGAATTAAAATTTACATTATTTAGATATCTTTAATGTTTTCTGGTCAGTTTCCAAGCAAAAGTCTACATTTTAAATTCTTAGAGACGTACAGACATTCAATTGACATTTGTCTTCCTCTAGTACTACTTAAAAGAACAACTCCAACTCCCTAAAAAAGAGATTCCTTTTCATTAAGTTGGAAACCTAAATGACAGATGAAATTCATATGGACATGATTTTTTTTTTGTCATATAACTGTCAAATTGAACCCTGGAGCTTATTTAGCTTTTTAAGACCAGGTTTGTTACCTGAAACAGAACACAAAATAAATGAATTGTCCAGCCTTGTTGGTTGATGAGCTTCTATTATGTAAACTCTAGTTAGAATATAATTTGGAGTTGTAAAACAGTTTTTAGGTAAAATTAATGCAAATTCAATCTCTGGTGTCCTAATAATCACTAATAATAGCTAACACTTATATAGTGCTTCAGGGTTTGCAAAGTACTTTACAGATATTCTCTGTACCTCTGGAGAGGTTGGTGCTTTTTATTATTCCCATTTTGCTGATAAGGAAATTGTGACAGAGGTTGAGTGACTTGCCCAAGGTCACACAGTAAGATTTGAACTCAGATCTTCCCCACTCCAGGTTTAGTATTTTATTCCTATGAGTTTAATTTGTATTTGAGAGACTTGAATTTGACATCTACCTGTTTTGCCTGAGTGTTACTTTGGTTTGGTGACAGTATGTTGTCTTCACAACTGTTTTCATTCCCCTGGATGAAGGTTAGATCTAAATATAATTTTAATACTGCCTTTTTAAATGGTAAAGACTGTGGAAATCTTGGTTTAGGGGGATTTGATTTAGAGATTTAGAGTATTTTATTTTTTAAAAAAGCATAGTTATTTAACTCCAAATAATTGATTTTTTTTTCTTCATTTCAGATTGAAGTGATTAAATTCAGATATAACTAAACTTTGTTAGAGGGCTTTTTTTAAAAAAAGTTGTTTCAGTGCATCAGAGCAAGTTACTACTGCTTTACCGTTCAGAGACTTACAGGTGCTTGCCTGCATTGCAATAAAGGACTCATATATTGAGCAAGACTTATATTTATCTCTTCGTTTTGGAGAGTCTAATAAACTGTTATTACAGTTTCTCTACTGACTTTCAAAAGTTTTGAAGTCTAAAAGAGACACCTTTACAAATAACAAAGCATGAGCACGGCCAGAACAGAGAACCCTGTTATAATGGGTCTATCCAGTCAAAATGGGCAGCTGAGGGGCCCTGTGAAACCCAGCGGTGGCCCTGGAGGAGGGGGCACACCAACGCAGCAACAGATGAACCAGCTGAAAAATACCAACACAATCAATAATGGCACTCAACAGCAAGCACAGAGTATGACCACCACTATTAAGTAAGTATTAATATTAAAGCTTTAAAGGTCATAGGTGCTCTTGTTATTTTGATGTTGACTTGTTTTGTATGTTGGGTTTTCTTTTTTATAATTAAATATTTCTAGCTACAAATGGAGGACAAAGGAGCCATATGTCCACCCACAAATACTCACTTTTCCCCTCCCACACCCCTGTACACAATAAATGTATGCATTTTTACTATGGTTAAACTAGGTTTAGTAAATGATGAAGCATAGTCACAGATATCAGAATTGTTTGCTCTGATATCGGTATATTTAAAACAACCAAAACATACAATTTTTGATTTTTCATAAATAGAGCAAATTGGAACAGAAGGTTAGAAATAGAAGAATAAGTTTTGTTACCAAATGTCATTGAAACTACTGTGTTCTAGTCTTAGTTTTTCCACTGTAACTTTTTCTTTAGCCCTGTAACTCTTCTTTACTTCAGTTTATGTGTAAAAACTAATAATTATTTCAAGTTTTCTATTTTGAAGTCACAAATGTATATGGTTGCCTGTGACCTATAGACATCATCACCCATAGAAGTATAAAGTTTAGTACATAATTTCAGTTCATTTTTTGTTGTTTTTCATTTCAACATCCCTTTTTAAAAAATAATTTTTGTTAATAGGTTGTTTTTACATTGCCCAAATTTCCCTCTGTATCTCCTCTCTCTTCAGCTATTCCTTATAACAATGATTCCCCCCCTCCCTTTTTTTAACAAAAAAGAATCATCTGACAAAATAAGCAGTGTTGTATGCCCAAGGATTCCCCTTTTTCTCACCCCTACTGTTCCCTCCATTTTCTCCCTCACCCCCCCCTTCTCTGCAAGAGAGCGGGAAGGAGGTATTTTCTCATATCTTTTCTTTGGGGCCAGCTGCTTCTCTGTGACTCTGCCACATTGGTTTTCATGGCTTTGTGACGGTTCTTCTTCCGCTGTAGTAGTCATGGTGCACCTTGTTGTCTTTCGTCTAAGTCCCTGCTTCTCTTCAGCAACCCTTCTTGCACATACATAAGCAAGGACAGAAGTAAGCCATGAGGAATTTAGGGTTTTGAACTCTTAGGAAGGAAAGAGTGGATTCCAAACATTCCCAGTTCTTTTTGTTGGCAAGTTAGGTGGTACAGCGGACAGAACCTGGAACCTGGAGTCAGAAAGACCTGCGTTCAAATACAGCCTCAGACACTCAATAGCTGTGTGACCTGGGCAAGTCATTATGCCTGCCTCAATCTATTCATCTACAAAATGGGGATAATAATAGCACCCACCTTCCAGGGTTGTGAAGATAAATGAGATATTTGTAAACAGACTTTTCAGCTTTTAAAAGTGCTGTATAAACGCTATCAAGCTCCAAATTAGACTCTTAAAAAAAGTTTTCTTAAAGGCAAAAATATAGGTGATATTTGCCATTTAAAGGGCATACTTTAGTGAAAGTAGTATTTCAGATCATTTAAGGTTCTACTCTGATGTCTCTCTATTTAAGTGACCCTTCTTTTTGTAGAGACAGTATGGTATAGCAGATAGGGTGCTGGACTTGGTGCCAGAAAAGCTTGAGTTTAAATCTTCACTTTGATACTCACTGTGTAATGGATAAGTCGTATCACTTCTCTGAGCCTCAGTTTCCTCATCTGTAAAATGAAAATAATATTTCTAGTAGCCACATTAGGATTGAATGAGCTAATGTGTTTTAAAGTACTTTAGTTTTAACCCTGATATTTTTTTTTAAAGCATTCGGGGTTAAGTAACTTGCTCAAGGTTACACGGCCAGTTATTTCTGGGTGTGGTGCTAAGTATCTGAGCCCGGATTTGATCCAGGTCATCCCGACCCTGGAGCCGGTGCTCTTACTCACTGCCACCTGGCCGCCCCTTTAGAGTACTTTAGTATCATTTTTTTATTATCCTTATTGTTTGAAGGCTACAACAACAGAATTTGAACCATGGCTCATCCTGCCAAGCTTGACTAGTGTCCAAGAATAGACCAGGGTTAGACTGTAAATATGAAGAGGCCTATCACTCTGAGCCTGGCCATTGAGTGATTGCAGTCTGCATGGGTGTAGGGAGGACCCACACCAGTCAAATCATAGGTTCTTAAAAGTATTGAAATAGTGACTCTTAGTCTAATGAAGACTGTGACATAAGACTATGAAATAAAGATCAAGAGTCTTTAACCCAACATTTGATTTCTTCTACTGTTTTAATTGGATTCCTCTCACAGAAATTTTTTTCAGACAAGACTTTGCATTATTTGGTGTTTATTCTATAGGGTATACTTCTTCCTGTTGCTTCAGAAACACTTTCAGAGGTATGGTGACCCTTTAGAAAGTTAACTTTACCAGGTCTTAGTTGATGAACTTACAACCTATAAAAAAATTGAAAGTTCCTTCCAAAGTCAGTCACTCGTAGAGAATCATCTAGTCAAAAGGAAATTTTAGATTAATTTGTATTCTTTTACTTTTTCAGAATTAGTAATATAAATTTATTTTGCTCCCAATATGCTTCTTTGGGGTAGGATAGATTATCAAAAGCAGAGGCTGGTAAGTTTCTAATGCTTCCAAAACTGTATTAGAAATATCTGTGTGTAGAAATACACATACACATACATTTTAGGTATATAAAGTCTTTGAAGTTATATAACTAACAATAGCTCACATTATTGTAGCACTTCACAAAATATTTTCCCAACAATAACCTTGTAAGATAGGTAGTATAAATACTAATAATAAAAATAAATAAGTAGTGTTAAAGATACGGAAATTCATTCTCCCACATAGAATTTGCCACTTATTAGCTGTTAGCATTAGGCAAGTGGGACCTAGAGCTCAGGTCTACCAATTCTAAGTTCACTGTTGTTTCTATTCTGATTAAACTTTGACCAGGTTTTCTAAAAGAAAAAAGATTCTCTGAATGAAATAAATGATTAATAGATTTGAGTATCATAACTTCTGTGATTTTGTTCTTCAAGAATAAGTTGTTAATGTCTAAATTCTTTTAATTCCTTCAAATCCTATTTCTTCCATGAAGTCTACCCAGATGACCAGCACACATTTGTCCTCCTTCTGAATTCTTTCTGTACTTACTGGCTGTGCTACTTTTTTGACACTTGATTGTGTGTAATCTTATTTAAATGGTTTATGTGTTTGCTTTTCCTAGATTGTGAAGATGAATTATCTTCTGTTTCTTTTTTATCACGACCACAATGGCTTAAATGATGCTGTGTATACAGTAAATGTTTAGGGATTTGTTGAATTGGATCATATGGTCTTGGTGTCCTGCCACACTATTTAATTTGAGGTCTTTTCGCAGAATCTGGGGGTTACTAGGAGAGGTAAACATTTTGTGGACTACCTTAGATTGGCATGAAAAAAAATAGAAGTTGGGGTGCACATGTTAGTAGTTTTATTCATTCAGTATTAAAGTATGGTGCCTTTTTATGAAGAATAGCAGAGAATTTAAGCAAAGCACCATCCTTATAAATAGGACTTACATTAAAATATTGTTGGTTGCAGCCATCTTTCTACAATTGTCATTTATTTTCTTTATTTCACATTTCATTTTCCTCTCTGATTTTTTCTACCCATAGTCGTAAGCAACTTTAGGGAATTAAAGGGGATGCTATCTTCTTCTTTCATTCAGCATGACTGATGGATTGTATTATTTTTCATTAGGGGAGCATTTATTTCAGTTTACTCTTTGGCACTACTGAACAACTGAGTAGTAATCTATTCCTAACACCTACCTAGGAGAGTGGAAAAGGGGGATTATTGTAATTATTTAAGTTTATTTTTGAAATTGTTGTTCTCTAATATTCTACTGAATAGTATTGTTATAAGGACATTTCTAGTTCTTAAACTTCTTTGTTTTCTCTTTAGACCTGGTGATGACTGGAAAAAGACTTTAAAACTCCCTCCAAAGGATTTGAGAATCAAAACTTCGGTGAGTTTCTTTTAAAACACAAGTAGAAAAATGGAAAGAAACTGTAGTAGTTGAGGTATTAAAATTTTATCTTAAAGTAAACCAGCTATGTCATTTTGGGGAGCACTTTGAGATTTGGGGTGGAAAGCAGGGGAAACTGAATGCTATCAAAATTGATTAATAGGCTTATAGATTTAGAGCTGGAAAAGATGTTAGAGATCATTTAGTTCAGCTTCTCTGATTTTATAGATGATGTAATAATTGACATCCATAAAGATTAAGTGACTTACCTATGGTCACATCCTTTTATTGCAAGAATACTTTATAGCTGGGGTGGCTAGGTGGCACAGTGAATAGAGCACTGGCCCTGGAGTCAGGAGGACCTGAGTTCAAATCCGGCCTCAGACACTTCACACACACACACACACACACACACACACACACACACACACACACAC
>NW_027187323.1:644337-694206 GCF_028583685.1 Petaurus breviceps papuanus
CACACACACACACACACACACACACACACACACACACACACACACACTAGCCGTGTGACCTTGGGCAAGTCACTTAACCCCAATTGCCCTCCCCCCAAAAAATACTTTATATCTGAGTAGAATTTAACTTCTTTGGGAATGCTGTGCTTGTTTATTACTTAATAATACTACTACTACCTGAAATAATGTATTTTTAGTACTAGATACAGTGCCATCAGATGATAGTTTAAAATTACTTTTTGGAAATGCTTATTTTACGAACTTCAAGGACATTTGGATTGATAAGTTGGTATAGAGGTAGTCTGTTTGGATTTATGTTTGAAATGTAGACTAAGGGCTTTCAGTTTAGATTTACATTAAATAGTAAGTTACAACTCTTTGGTAGCTTGCATAAACTTGTTTTATTCTTCTTGGCTAGGATGTGACCTCCACAAAAGGAAATGAGTTTGAAGATTACTGTTTGAAACGGGAGTTATTGATGGGAATTTTTGAAATGGGCTGGGAAAAACCATCTCCTATTCAGGTATGTTTGAACACTTGAATAAGCTGCCTTTTTCTTACCTCCACTCCCTGTATATATTTTTAGATATGTATTCTTAGACTTATCTGTTAGAAGGACATAAAAAGATATTTTAAAATTCTGGTGATAAAAGTTAGGGAAGATGGAGTTAGTTTCCTTCTATTAATTCTATACTAGAGAGTCAGACAGATGACTTAAGATCACCTGTGCTTCCAGGTTTGATCAGGCATTGAATACCTAGCAGTGTTCCTAGCCTTAGAAACTATAGGAGGGTGGTCACAAATTGGGTGTAGAAAGGCGTCTAGAGGTCACCTAGTCCATCCCACATCTAACCAATAGTCTCAACTCCAGCATTCCAGCAAGTGGTTGTTCAGCCTCTGCTGGAAGATCTGCAGTGAGAGACAAAACTGCCACCTCCCAAGGTACTCGTTATTTTGGCATGGCACTGATTATTAGGAAGTTTTTCCTTACAATAAGCCTAAGTCATAGCCTATCCATAATTTCCACCCATCCGTTGCTTATAGTTCTGCCTTTTAGGGACAAGCAAAATAAGGCTAATTTTTCATGTGACAGTGCTTCAAATGCTTTAAGATAATAATCTTTCCCCACTAATTGTTCTGTACTCCAGGTAAGCTACCCAAGTTCCTTCAGTTGACCCTCATTGTGGCATGATCTTGAGGCTCTTCAACCATCCTGATTGTTTTCTCTGTATACACTCTAGTTTGTCATTCTTTTTTTTTTTTTTAAGCAATCGGGGTTAAGCAACTTGCTCAAGTTTACACGGCCAGTTATTTCTGGGTGTGGTGCTAAGTATCTGAGTCTCGATTTGATCCCCAGGTCATCCTGACACTGGAGCTGGTGCTCTTACTCGCTGAGCCACCTGGCCGCCCCTAGTTTGTCATTCTTAAAGTGTTGTATCTAGAACTGAATATTATACTCCAAATGTAATCTGACCAGGGCAAAATATAGCAGAACTATACTAATCCTTGATACTATTTCCTGGATACTGTGTCTCATATATCTTCAATACCCCATTAGCTTTTTTGGCTGCCAAATCATAGCGTTGAGTATTACTGAGCTTATAGTATACAAAGCCCCAGATTTTTTTTCAGCCATACCTTCCCACATTTGTATCTGTGACGTTAATTTCTTGAATCCAGATGTAAGACTTTGCATTTATCTTTATTGAATTTCATCTTAATAGATTTGGGCCAGTATTCCAACCTGTTGATATCTTTTTAGATACCGCTTCTTACAACCTGTTTCCTGTCCCTCTTAGCTTTGTGTAATCTGTAAGTTGAATAAGTATGCTGTCTATGACTTTATTCAGGTCATTGGGGGGAGGGGGTGAGTTAAATAACACAGGGCCAAGAACAGTTTCCTGGGACCATTCCATTAGAGATTCCCTTCCAGGTTGATATCTAACCATTAATTTTTTTTTATTAAGCAGTCAGGGTTAAGAAACTTGCTCAAGGTTACACAGCCAGTTATTTTGTGTGGGTGTTAAGTGTCTGAGCCAGAAACCAAACCCAGGTCTCCCGACTCTGGGGCCGGCGCTTTTACTGCACCAACCGGCCGCCCTGATATCTAACCATTAAAGATGACTATTTGAATTCAGCTAGTTCTGAATCCACTGAACTGCCCATTTGGGATATTAGCCCATATCTTTCCATTTTATCCACCAGGGATGACACAAGAGACTTAGATGCTTTGCTCAAATAACGGTGAACTAGGTCTACAGGATTCTTCTGACCTACCATGATAATAACCCTTTCAAAAAAAAGGGAGGTTTGTCTAGTATGACCTGTTCTGGATGAACCCATGCTTGATTTTCATCCCTTTTCTCCTTTTCTAGATACACTAACCATCCCTTTAGTAGTTCTGCTTTAGAATATTGCCAAGAACCTACATTAAGTTCACTGATTTTTAGTTTTTAAATTATATTTCCTTCCCTTTTCTAAAATCCAGGTCTGTAGCACCTTTTCATTTTCTGGACAATATTTCAGACATTACTAACAGTGACTAAGTAATTATGTTTGCCTATATTTTCATCCCATGGTTTGGAATTCTTCTAGGATTGTTGACTGAAACTGCATGCCTATTTAAAATTTTGGCTTATTAAGCACTTCTGTTGTCATTTCTAAACATTATTTTTCTTGGTAGAGAAAACAATTTTCCTGCTTTTCTGTTGTCTATTATCGCTCTATCTCCTGAACTTTCCTTTTCCCAAGAGGTGGTCCCTTCACTTCTTTTTGTGGCTTTTTCCCTGTATAACTTTCTTGGGGGGGGGGGGACTTTTTTTTTTTTTTGCATTCCCAGCCAACTTTTATCTTACTCTGAGTTTAAGTACTCCTCACACTATTCTTATAAAACTGTTTGACTTCTTTACTCACTTTCCATTACTTACCTTTTAAAAATACAAATTGAGCTCAGGTGTGGTCATGCAGTCTATAGTTCCTTTTGCTGGGGAGACTGAAATTAGTGAATTGTTTGAGTCTGGAAGTTCTGGACTGCATATTAAGTTCAACACCAATATGGTGAGCCCCTAGGGATGGAAGGCCACCAGGCTGCCCAAAGAGTAGTGAACCAATTCAGGTGAGAAAACTAGTATATTAAAGCTTCTCTGCTGAATGAAATCATAGGGATTGGGCCCATGAGTATTGTCTGTACTTTTAGCTTAGGTAAGTTAGAAAGGCATTCAGTCTTACCTAGCTACAGAGGTGTATGTGTATATACACATTATATCTATATGAGACCGAGTCTCATCTATATATCTAGATGTAGATCTTTGATGATGCTGTAGCATATTTAGATGTAGGTCTAGATATACATTAGAGTTATATAGAGGATATGTAGACCTGGCCATCTAAATATCTTGATGAGACTGGTTCTCATAGATATAGATAGATGTGTGTGTGTGTGTGTATTTTTTTTTTTCAGTCCTGTCCAATTTTTTGTGACCCGTTTGGGGTTTTCTTGGTAAAGATACTGGGGTTTTTTGCCATTTCCTTCTCCGGCTCATTTTACAGATGAGAAAACTGAGGTAAATTGGGTTAAGTGAGCTCAATTCTAAGGTCAGATTTGAACTTAGGTCTTCATGGCTTCAGGCCTGGTACTCTATTCATTGTACCACCTAGCTGCCCTGTATGATATATGGAGGGGGGCAGGGTAGTGTATCTTTGCTTGCATATATATATACAGAGAGAGATCACTGAGTTTTCTGTGCAGCCATATCAGTCTCTTTAGATGTTTTCCCCTCTTCTTTTTCCCCCTGACTCTCCAAACAGTTCTACCTTTTCCCTACAAATGGGTCTGATACCTCCTCCTTCAGCTCTCTTTTATTTATGTATTGTCTTCCTCCATTAGAGTATGAATTTCTCTAGGAGAAGGAATTTGTACTTGTATTTGTATTCCTAGTTCTTAGCATAGTGCTTGGCATATAAGTGCTTAATAAATGCATTATTTATCTTTTCATCTTCATCAAAACTTTTCTTTCTTTTTGATTCTTCAGAATTTTAATTCTAAAGAATTTTCATTTCTTCTAGGCTTGGCTACCTTTGTAAAATATTAGTCCATGGTATCCTAACTTTCCTTTCTTTGATACAAGATAACATATAATCAAATGCTAAAATACATGAAAGAGACAGGAAATGGAAATTCAAAAAGGAGAGAGATACCTGAGGATTTGAGTTTATAGGAAAGACCATTTTTGTTTTTGGCTTTTTAGAGGGGGGGAGGCAGGGCAGTTGGGGTTAAGTGACTTGTCCAAGGTCACATGGCTAGTTTTTGTGTTAAATGTCTGCAGCTGGATTTGAACTCAGGTCCTCCTGACTCCAGGGCGAGTGCTGTATTCTCTGTGCCACCTAGCTGCCCCAGTAGTAAAGACTAATAGAGAAAGAGTTGGTGGTAACACTTTAGCTGGGTCTTGAAGGATAGTTAGTTCAAGAGGAAAGCTTAGTAGAGTAATAAGCAAAGGAGTGAGTGTGGGGTTAAAAAAAAATAGTGACTAATTGACCTGACTAGAATAGAATAGAGGCTGTTATTGGAAATGAACAGAAGTCTGATCATGTCACTCACACACTCAACACCAATGGCTTCCTATTGCCTCAAGGAGCAAATACAGAATGCTCTGTTTGGCATTCAAAGCCTTTTATAACCTGGTCCCATCCTATTTTTCCATTCTTCTTATACCTTGCTCTCCAATACATTCTCTTTAATTTGGTGATTCTGGCCTGTTGGCTTTTTCTCTGAAAAAGACACTCCAAGAGTTGGTTTGGGGCATTTTTTCTGGCCATCCCCTGTACCTGGAATGCTTTTTCTCCTCTGCTTCAACTACTGACCTCCCTGGCTTCCTTTGAGTACCAGCTAAAATCCCACCTCCAATTCCAGTGCTTTTCCTCTGTTAATTATTTCCTATTTATCTTAGATTATAGCTTGCTTTGTGTACATTTGGCTGCGTGTTGTTTACCCCCCTCCCCATTAAGACTGTAAGCTCCTTGAAGACAGGGACTGTCTTTTACCTCTTTTTATATCTCTAACACTTAGCACAGCACCTGGCATATAGTAGACACTTAATAAAATGTTTATTTTTTTGTTGATTGATATCAATCCATTAATCACTACTTTTTGATTTCAGCATGGTTTTTGTCCACACTATGGATATACTTAAATGTGGGTGTTCCCCAAGGCTCAGTCCTAGGGTTTTCTCTCTTTCCTCTTTGTCATCTTGAACTTGATGATCTCATTACTGTCAATGGATTCAAACATCATCTCTGTACAGACTCTCCTGAATTCTAGGCCATGCATTATTAGGCATTTTGAACTGAATGTACTTCAGGCATCTGAAACTAACTAAACATGTCCAAAACTGAGCTCCTTAGCTTTCTTCCCAAATCCACCCCTCTTCTGAATTTCCCAAATTTTTTTTCTTTTTGGAGGGCAATTGGGGTTAAGTAACTTGCCCAAGGTTACACAGCTAGGATTTTGTGTATGTGTGTGCTAAGTGTTTGAGGCGGGATCTGAACCCAGGTCCTCCTGACTCCAGGGCCGGTGCTTTACTCACTGTACCACCTAGCCACCCCAGAACTTCCCAGATTCAAGGGCATCAGTATCCTTCCAATCACCAGAGTTATCTTTGATTCCTTATTCTCATTCAACCCACATATCAATTCAGTTGCCAAATTTCATCATTTCTTTTTCTATAACATTTCTTCTTCTGTCAGTCACACAGCCACTTTTCTAGTTTCAGCCCTTATTACTTGTACTTATTCACCTGAACTATGACACTAGACTCCTCTTCCAACTTTCTGCTTCCAGGTTTTCCCCATTTCAATCATCCTCCACACAATTACCAAAATGCTTTAGTGCAGGAATGACCATGTCACATGTCCCTTTTGCTCTATAAACTACTTAGATATAAGCTCCTCTGTGTGACATTTACAGCTCTTCACACCTCCTTAGACATCCCTCTCCTCCATGTACTCTGGTCTTGCCACACTGCCCTGTTTGCTATCTTTACGCTCCTTCTCCTATCTCTGAGCCTTCGCATTGGCTGTCTTACGTGATCGGAGTGTGTATTCATTTTTCAGATCAGCCTCTTGGAGTCCTTTGCTTTCTTCAGTACCACCTTCTGAAAGAGGCCTTCTCCAGGTCCCTCTAGCTACTCGTCCTTCCCTTCTGAGGTTACACTTACATTCTTTCTACTCTGTAAGGCTCTTGCATGTGCTTATTATGATATATCACTCTCCTAGAATGTACGTCCCTCAAGAGCAACAGCTAGACAGACGTGTTCTTTGTGTGCCCAGCATTTGCACAGCACCTGTCAGATGCTGAGTCCTTAATAAATGCTTATTGTCCTATTTACCAGCTTTTTAAATAAGAAGTTTGTTAGATGTTTTAAGTCAAGATGTCTGTAACATTTGTCTCATCAGTCAGTCGATTCATTTTAAATGCTCACAAACTCTTTAATCTAGTCTAAACTTGTATTTTAATGTTAAATTTATTAACCTATCACTTCTAGGAACCAACTTGTTTTGCTTTCTTGAGAATCAGACGTGAGCCTGACAGTCCTTTGCCAGTGTTCTGTCACCTATTCTGTTCTTCATGAGTTTTCCTAAATTTTTAATGGTAGTTCTGATACCTGTATTTTTTTTTCAGTTACTCTTAGAATTCTTATGGTTTTAGAGATTTGAACTTTAAAAGTAACTGCATGATTTTTTTTTCTTAACTGAAAAGCAGTATTCCTTAATGGAGAGAGAGAAGAAAGCAAAATAGCAGTGGATAGGCCCACTTTCTGTTCTGTCATCTGTTGGAAGCACTTAATGGTTTAACTGTTATGGATGTTCTTCCTTGTGCTAGACACTAGGGGAAAGATAATGATAAATGAGATTTGGTCCCTGACTGTCTGACCTTTACATTTAATCATTGTGGTTATATAAGTAAGTACAAAGTAGAAAGAAACTGCTTAAGAAAAGTGCTCTGCCCGTATTAAGTACTTAGTAAGTGTTTAGTAAATGGTTGTTGAGCTGTACAAATAAAAGGCTGAGCAGATCCAAGGAATGAAAAATAATCTTTTACCTTGAAGGGGAAGAGTCAGGGGCCAGTTAATGAAGGAATCTTGTAAGAGCAGGCCTCTGGGAACCCTTGTCTCTTCACCAGTCACCCATTGCCCATTTTCCGACATATATTGGGCATTTCCTTTCATTAAGACCCTGATGCTCTACCCTCATCCCTACAGTTTACTTGTATATGATAATAATAATAATAATACTTACCTACATCAAGTGGCTATTGTGGGGAAAGTGATATGTTTTATAAAGCTATAGAAATGATTTGGCATTATTATAACAAAGTTAGTGTAAGCATTATTATCCCCTTTTTACAGATGAGAAAACAGACTCAGAGAGGTTAAATGAGTTGACTAGACTAGTCACATAACTAGTAAGGAGCACACATGGGACATGAACCCAGATTTTCTAATTCCTAAGTGCAATACTTTTTCTCTATGTCATATATTGCCTTTCTTTTGGTAGTCAATAAAGAGCAATTAAAGGTTTTGAGGCAGATAAATTTCAGAATCAAAACTATCCATAGGGAATGTTGACTACGTGCACTATCATGCAGTCTTTGTACCTCATTTTAAAGATGAGGAAATTGAGACCCAAGGAAATTTAGTAATTTACTCAGTCACATAATTTTGAATTCTTTAGGTTATCTAGACCTAAGAAAGGGAAAGGATCAATAATCAATCTAGGTTCAAGACATTTGAGAGTTGAACTGTGTGCTGGTATCAGGGAAAAAAAAATCTCTTTCTCTCTTGGGATTTTGTCTTCTATGAATCTATTATACCCAAGCATCTATAGACTTAGTAGTTCTCAGTACTATCTATTCCACCTTACCCTGCAGCTTTGAAAGAAGAGCACACAAGAACCCAATGAAAACAGCCAGCAGACTGCAACTATATGCTCACTTCTATCCCTCCCCCCCATTTCTCCCCACCCAGAATAAAACTGGGGCTCTTAGAACAGATAATTCTTGAGACAGAACAACTCTCAAGTCAGACAGCCTAATAGAATGGGATTTTACTGGTCTTTTGTCACTGTCAGAAAGATACTTGTGGTTTTACATTTTAGTGAAGAGAAAGAAGATACCATTCTCAGATTGAAAGGCCCTTTTAAAGCCAAGAGTTCTAATTCATGCTCAGGAGACCTTTTCTGTTGTCACATCTTTTAGTGTGAAAATTGTCCCCACTTATTAGAAGAGCTCATGGCACATTTAAATAGTGAGCCGAATCATGTAATGTTTCTTCTTTTCTTTTTGCCTTTTTTGGGGGGGGAGGGAAATTGGGGTTAAGTGACTTACCCAAGATCACACAGCTAGTTTTTGTGTTAAGTGTCTGAGGCCAGATTTGAACTGCCCCAAAATGTATTTATTTATTTTTGCCTTTTTTTTTTTTTTTTTTTGGAGGGCATTTGGGGGTAAGTGTGATTTGCCCAAGGTCACACAGCTAGTTTTTGTGTTAAGTGTCTGAGGCTGGATTTGAACTTAGGTCTTCTTGACTCCAGGGCCGGTGCTCTATTCACTGTGCCACCTAGCCACCCCTCGTGTATTGTTTCTTAAACAGATGTTATAGTACTAATCCATCATCACCAATTAAAAAGTGTTTGAGGTTATTTTGTAAAAGTTGCTAGAAAAAAAATTAGAGAAATTTTCCATTTTTGTCCAGAGGAAGAAGGTAAAAGGATGGAAATTTTGGTGAAATTTGAAAACTTTACAAATCTAAAGTCACTCTGTTTGAGAATTTAAAAATGTATTCTTAATATTTTGGTTTGCTCAAAGAATAAGTAAGCAAAGGCATACATTCAGTTCTTGTGAATACAAATTTCTGCTTTTTTTTTCATGAATTATCTTAGTAATCAGAGTGTGCTAGAAGAGTTTTGTTTCCAATACTTGTGTAATAAATGGATGCCACTTTCAATGTCTATTACATTCCTAGACCTTTGAGGCCCAACATAAGAGGGCACGCATATATTCACCAAAGTCTAGATTAAAAACTCCACAAGACACCCACAAGCAAAAAAGCACTGATTCTATCTTGTGAAGATAGTAGTGCCCCCTGGAGGCAGAATTGGGTCTTCCTCTCTCATTGAAGAGTTCTACTGCATATGGTTGTAGAGATTTTTATCATGTACAGGTCTTGAAACTACCAACAGCTTTAAATAAAGAAATTCCTATGGTATATTTTAAATAATTTTTGGGAAGTAGATTTTTGGTAGCTTTATATGAATAACTTGACTACTTTATTCATCACAATTTTTTAAAAACTACATAATTTTTTTAAAATGTCACTTTTTAAGGATGGAAATGTCTTTAGAGGAGTTTGTGCCCCACCTCCCCATCCCTGAACTTGATGTTCCACACCTCCTTCCCTTTCTGCTTTCTTTTGTAGTGGTAATAGGGTGCACTGAATTTTTTCCTTGGAAGTCTGCCCTTCCTGACTAACGGACAGATACCTAAAATGCCTGTTTATGTTGACATATATTTGGCCATAAATTAGTTCTTCTCAGTGCAAAGCTAAAATAGGTACTCACTAAATTCCTATTGATGGTGATCTGTTTTGTCTTTTGCACTGGATTTTAAGCTACTACAGTGTCTTAAAGTTTTACAGCAACCAGGAAAATATTGGTCAGTGATAATACTTTAAATGTGTCTTACTGATGTACCTTATCTTCCCATATATTATGTATTTGTGTGCAGTGTCAGACACTTGAAAGTAAACTATATCCATGACAAAAATTAATCATAAGCTTTCAATAGACTAGAGCAGAATAGACTTCGGTGCTGCTTTAACATAATTTTGCATTGTCTTGTCTGTTTTGTTTTTTTTTAGGAGGAGAGCATTCCCATTGCTTTATCTGGTAGGGATATCTTAGCTAGGGCTAAAAATGGAACTGGCAAGAGCGGTGCCTACCTCATTCCCTTACTTGAACGGCTAGACCTGAAGAAGGACAATATACAAGGTCAGTTTGAGAGAGTTTCCTATGGGAACATCAGAAAGCCCTACTGTAGAAATTATGGAGGTTTTTTTTTTCCATATTCTCTAAATAATGTGAAAAGCAGTTGTGATTTGTATAGTTTGGTTAAATTTTTTTTTTAATTAACAGCTTTTTTAGGTAAGACACATTGGTAAATAACACAGTGATCTGATAAGCTGAGTAAATAAGGCATTTTAGAAAATTATCCTTAAACTTACTCTAATTGGTTTCCTTAGAATTACTTATCTAGCTTCACAAATAGTCATTTGTTCACGCCAAGCAAGGGTATTCTTTGTGTTTATAAAATGTAAGAATTTGGTTAAGTATTTTGAAGGTGCTAATAATAATTGTAGTCCCTTAATGGTCAAGGGAGCCACTAGTCTAGAACAGAGGAGAAAGAGGGTAATTCCTCCTCCTCAGGTCCTTCTCTACCATAGAAAGCTACATAAAGATAAGCTGAGAGAAAATTTGGGAGAAACTTTGATCAAGGAGTTTTCTAGGTGTTCTTAATCTACAGTTAGCAAGTTTCTATAAATAAAAGAATTGAGTTTTTCCTTCATTTTCTATAGTTTTACCTCTCCTTGGAGTAGTTTAGAAATGCCACAGCCGGGGTGGCTAGGTGACTCAGTGAATAGAGCACTGGCCCTGGAATCAGGAGGCCCTGAGTTCAAATGTGACCTCAGACACTTAACACTAGCTGTGTGACCTTGGGCAAGTCACTTAACTCCAATTCCCCAATTTCCCTGCCCTCCAAAAAGGGGAAGGAAAAAAAAAAGAAATGCCACAGCTTTAAGTACTCAAGCAAGGTTAGATACCATAAGAGGCCACACGATATAAGAGGAAAAAGTACTGAACCAATACTTAGAAGACCTGGGTTCTAGTTCTGATTCACCTCCTCATTAGTTTTATTCCCTTAAGTAAATCACTTAATCTCAATTTCCCTACCTATAAATACAGGGTAGTAATACTTGCCCTTACTTGCCTGCCTTAAAGAATTGATATGAAGATCGAATGAGATAATAAAGCACTTAATGATAATGGTGATGTCATCTGGGTAGAGAATAAATTCCTGAGCTACGTAGTACCAGTTCAGGAAGTTCATAGTAAATATGTGATAGTAATAATTTAGGAAAAACTGAGTCCTGAATGACTTATTCTTGGGGTGGGACACAGTTGCAAATTTTGAGGAACAGTACATTTGTATCATAAAGACATCGTTATATGGCTGTTTCCATTAACATGTAGAAGGTACTCATAGTTTCTGAGGTGTTCATGCTAAGATTTAACTCATTCTTTTGTTAGTTCTAAGAATTCAAGCTCTGAAGGACAATTTTCTTACATCTCCTTTAATCCTTTTGAGGTAGTAAATTTTCTTAGAAGGTAATGTACTCTTTTTTGTTTGTTTTTTCTTTTTCTTGATCTGTCCCAGCAATGGTGATTGTTCCTACTAGAGAACTAGCCCTACAGGTCAGTCAAATCTGCATCCAGGTCAGCAAACACATGGGAGGGGCCAAAGTGATGGCAACCACTGGAGGAACCAATTTACGTGATGACATAATGAGGCTTGATGACACAGGTAGGAAATTATAGAAGAAGGTGGTAATATCTTTTCAGTGTTGGTGGAGACCTCTCTCCCTTTCAGCTATTCTTTTGCTTTCTGTCTGTCAAAAGAAGAGTTTACGGGATAAACTGAAGGGATTGTTGTTTTGTGTATGACATTATCTAGCATCATTGTAATTATAGATGCCTCAATGAACTAATTTCCTGGAAACAAAGTTTCTATTAGCAAAGTTTGTTTGATTTAGAGAAGATTAGAGGAAATCCTCAGAAGTTAACTCAGTGCTGGATTGGAAGGCAGTGGTGGTGCTTCCTCAGGTGTAAGCATTTTGAGGATAGGCCAAGGCCTGTTTAATGTCAGGGTTCCAGTGCTGTGGACATTCAGGATTGGGGAAAACATTGCATGGCCTTTGGCTATATGTGACCTCTAACACTGCAGAGGTCTATCTAAAGGCATCTTGTATCATCATTCATCCTCCCTCTGAAGGGAGGTACTGTGTTTCCCCGATAATAAGACCTACCCCGAAAATAAGCCCTCCCCTTACTGTGTAAGATTCTTCTAAAATAAGCCCTCCCCCAAAAATAAGCCCTATTGAGATTGCTTTTGTAGTGAAGGTGATCCCCTGCACTACACGCCACATTACAGTACCCTCTGTATGCACCGTCCCCGTCCCTCCCCCCGTGAAATACATGCCACGCTCCGAGCTGCATCCAGTCAGAGCTGCAGCAGTGAGTGCGTCATCCTGTTCTTTATTGAATTCATTATTGAATAAAGGTACATTTTTTTGTTTACATTTACCTGTTTATTAAAATTGCTGTCAATGTTCATTAAAATAAGCCCTCCCCTGAAAATAAGCCCTCTGGTGTTTTTCTGTCCAAAAAAAATAATAAGACAGTCGGGGAAACACGGTAGAAGGTATATTCTTTGAGAAAGTTAGGTAAGGAGAAGTTGTTCCAGTAAGTTGAGAGGAATCAACACCTAGGAGGTTACCTCTTCATTGAGAGAATTACTTTCCTCTCTGTTTGCTCAAGACAAAGTTCACATAATCAGTGGTAATAGGCATTTTTAAAATTTTTGTGCAGTACACGTGGTGATTGCTACCCCTGGAAGAATTCTGGATCTCATCAAGAAAGGAGTAGCGAAGGTTGATCATGTCCAGATGATAGTATTGGATGAGGTAATTTCTCTTAATTTGAGAAAAATACTGTTACAACAGCAACATAGTAATAATAACTGATATTTATGTAGCTCTTTAAAGTTTATAAAATATATTTCCTTTAATCCATTCATTGCTAATGAATGGAATAATAGACATATTTCTCTGAGCTGTCATTCACCCTTACCTGGTCTAAACCATCCTTATTTGCTTATAAAACTTATTTACCCTTAGAGAATAGTGGTTTATAAAAGTTCAACTTTGTTTATTTCTTAACAGGAATGCCAGTAGTTCAGTATTGTTATTTTCCTAGCAATCCCTTAAGATTGAGCAGAATCCTTGTCCTAGTTGACTTCTTCATTAATGAAATGGTTATTACTACACTATGACCAATTGTCAGTCACTTTTACCACCTCTTCAATGAGATATTTGTGATTAAATTCAACAAGTACAGTTAATCGTTCTCAAAAGGGTAACCTTGAAGTTCAAGAATTTTTCCTATTGTGTTTGACGTCCCATATTAGGAATAATAATATATAGAATTTGTACTCTAGAACTAGGAGTTTCATGGATACTTAAATATTGCTTCATATTAATCAAATCCGGAAATTGCTATGGTTTTGTTGTTATTGGGGTTTCTGTTTGTTTGTTTGTTTTGCCTTTTAGAGGGCAGTTGGGGTTAAGTAACTTACCCAAGGTTACACAGCTAGTTTTTTTGTGTGGGTGTTAAGTGTCTGAGGCCGGAACCAAACTTGGGAACTCAGGTCCTTCTGACTCCGGGGCCGGCGCTTTACTCACTGTGCCACCTAGCAGCCCTTTGTTGTTGTTTTTTAAAAGTTTTTTGTTCGTTTCTACTACAGGCAGATAAGTTGCTATCACAGGATTTTGTGCAGATAATGGAAGACATTATTCTCACGCTGCCTAAAAACAGGCAGATTTTACTATATTCAGCCACTTTCCCTCTTAGTGTTCAGAAGTTCATGGTGAGTATTAGTTGGGTTTCATTGGAAGCATTGCTGTAGTGAATATCGATTTGCCTATGGGGGGAGGCTCTTTTCTTTTCCCTATCAGCAAGAAATACCTTTTTCCTTATTCTTTATGCCTTATCAATTCGTGGTATTATTTTTCATGTCTGAGGCTGTCTCTACTTGGTTAATTTCATATGTTCAACGAATAAGATTGCTTGCTTCAACATTAGACAACTAAAACAAATAATTGACAAAAAATTTTTAAATTTTGTCCTTTGGCATCTTGTAGACTTAGCTTTAAGTGCACAATAAACGACACAAGACATATACAATAAATCCCATATGTAAGGTAACTGGAAAAAAGATAAGAATTCTTCGAGCTTTTGTGTCTACATCTTTAAAAATGTTGGTTCCTTTTTGGCATATACTCTTGGGCTGATAAATTGTCTTCCCTTTGAATTTCTGCTAGGGATTTACCAGTCCTTACAATTTGTTGTTGTTATTCAAGTCATTTCAGTCGTGTCCAACTCTATGACCCCAGTTGGGGTTTTCTTGACAAAGACACAGAAGCTGTTTGCCATTTACTTCTCCAACTCGTTTTACAGATGAGAAAAGTGAGGCAAGCAGAGCTAAGTAAATGACTTGCTCAGGGTCATGCAACTAGTGCCTGAGCCTGGGTTTCTTTGCCACCTAGCTACCCCTCAGTACTTTCCTTCAGTTTATAAACAGGAACATTTTTGATTTGTTGACTGATTATCCTTGCCCTGATAAGGTGTTTTTTTTTAAATTTTGTAGTAGATATGGTTTTAGGTTCATTGTTTATGCTCTGCTTTTATTCATTCCACTGTGAGAGTAAAACTTTTCTCTTTTCTTCTCAGAATTCCCATTTGCAAAAACCTTATGAGATTAACCTGATGGAGGAGCTAACTCTGAAGGGAGTAACCCAGTACTACGCATATGTAACTGAGCGCCAGAAGGTACACTGCCTCAACACACTTTTCTCAAGGGTAAGCAATAAACTTCAACTGGCAAACATCATAATTCACTAAATTCTAACAGCAAAATGTAGACGATTTGTATCAACAGGCAACCATTTTCACACACCTTCACTTGTACCAAGTTCCCTAGCTCTTCTGGGTTCTGTTGTAAAGGTAGCAGTCTCAGTTACTTACCTGAATTTGATACAGGGTTGTTTAATGAGTCTAAGCACTTTTTAACTTGCTTCTAAAACAAAATGGCCTTATTTCACCTCAGACCCAGTAGTTTCATTTGTGTCAGTTTATGAAAGTTAATCTGATATTAAGATAAAGTTCTGAAAGGAAATATGAATTTTTCTTTTATTTAAATTATTTTTTGCCCACTATAAAGTGAAGAAAAAACTCCCACGCACCTGTTTAGAATTATTGCACTCTTGTGCATTCTGGAGAGACAAGTTTCAGATAATGTGCAATGAAAAGGTTTCCTGTTTGCCAGTCAAGAACTCAGAGCTCTAGCAAATTGAATGAAGATCTTTGCCCTTCTTGTCAATGTCTCTTTCCTGTGCTTAGCTCCAGATAAACCAGTCAATAATTTTCTGCAACTCCTCTCAACGTGTTGAACTATTAGCTAAGAAGATTTCCCAACTGGGCTATTCTTGCTTCTACATCCATGCTAAGATGAGGCAGGTGAGTTGGAAGCTCTATGACACCAAAGCTTGCAGTAGTTATTTCTTCAATAGTTATGTGATTTTATTGTAACTCTTTAATTGTTATATTATGTTGAGACATTTTTATTTTCCCCTTTAGTGGACTCACTAGGGTTCCCCTCCTCTTCCCCCGTATTCACTCCCAAGTCAGTTGGTAATGTGTTTTCCCATTTTTTCCTTCCAGAATCTATTACTAAAAGGATCCAATTTGGACTTCCCTAAGTTCTTCCCCATAACAGCAATTAAATCTAAAACTTTTAGATTGTAATTCTTTTGCTTACAACATTCTAAAAGTTCATATGGTGAAATTTTATCCCACTGTGTACAGTTCCCGTGTACAAATTGGGGTCAGGTATTCAAAAAAAAAATAGATCTAAACCCTCTTTGGCATTTGGGAAAATGTCCGGTTCACCAGTCACATTTCATTTGACTCATGAGTCAAGCATTAGAAACTCTCCCTGGAAATGTATTTCTTAATTTGGAAGTGTATTTTTCAGAATGGGAAGATGGTCTAGAAACAGTCCATAATGATAACATTCCCTTTGAACATGGCTTTGTTGTACAAGAACTAGAAATGACATTAAAATACACTTAACCTTGCAGAAAGCAGTACCCATAGGTTCATAGATTTCAAGCTGCTAGGGAACATAAAGGCTATCTGCTCCTCAAGGTAGAGATAAGGAGACTGATGATGCTTAGATCAAGTAATTTGCCTAATACTTCCCTTTTAGTGAATGGCAGAGCTTAGATTTGAACCCAGGTCCTCTGACTCTAAATCTAGCACTCTTTCCACTGAGCCACTCTTTCTTATATTTATAAACTTATTTTAATTCACGGAATGCAAGTAAGAACTTAAGCATTTAAAACTGAAAATACAGAATGTGAGATTTTAATGGTATTGGTTCTTCCGTATACTGTGTGTTGATATTAAGGGATTATACCAATACTGAGTAGCCAGCAAAGATAGTGTAGGTGTTTTATAAATACTTAACTGAATTGAGAGTAGCATTATGGAGTAGTGGATAGAAAACTGGCATTGGGTCAGGAAGACCTGAATTCTAGTCTTGCCTCTTGACACACATTGGTTCTGTGGCCTGGGTAAGTCACTTTACCTCTCACTGCTGCAGACCACTTCGTAGTTTGGGGAGGTGACAGCCTGCATTAGTAGAGGGAGTTTCCTTATTTTGGAATTCCTCAGACTAATGAACTAACAGATCCAGTCCTTTTCCTCTTCCTTTTGAATGGCTAAGGTTATAAAACTACATTTAGGATTTTTAACCTTTAGATAAAAAGGGTAATTAACTAAATTAATTTAGAAAAAAGCACATATTTGATCATCATAAGTTTTATTTAAAAAAATTTTTTTTTTGATTTCAATAAAATTTTAAAAGAATCTGAAGTAAAACTTTGTATGAAAATCAAATAGTTTTCAGAGTTGAAATAAAAAAAATGTCAAATTTAGTTTAAAATAATTACTTATTTCTAAGAGAAAATATTCCGAACCTATTTTCTTGGGCTTTTACTATTTGTTTTTGCTTTAATATTTGTAATGTTATTTATTATGATTCTCTTGTGTTCAGAAGAGCTATGAGTAGGAAGTAATTAAAGGGAGAGAATTCTGTACTTTATGTGGTTTCATTTTATTTTTTTAAACAAGTTGACTGTATTTGTGTTTCCAGGAACACCGAAATCGTGTATTCCATGATTTCCGAAATGGCTTATGCCGTAATCTTGTTTGCACTGGTAAGAATTTTGTACCTCCCTTGATCTTTATTTCCCCTGTTCTGCTTTGATTTGTTTTCACTGTCCTTGTCCCTTTTCCTCTTGCCACCACCAGAAAAATAACTAATATTGAGATCAAATACCATTAACTCTTTGAAATTGTGTTCTTTATCTGAAATAGCAAGAGAATTGTCTTGGCATTCAGACCTTATTATTTATAAAACTTACAAGGATGGGTTTGGGGGTATTTTTTGTCTTTCCTAAGTTGAATTAGCTGAGGGAAGATACCAGCACAAATTGGGTTTTTTTTTTTTGTTTTGCTTTTTGGAGGACAATTGGGGTTAAGTGACTTGTCCAAGGTCACACAGCTAGCATGTATGTTAAGTGTCTGAGGCCGGATTCGAACTCGGGTCTTCCTGACTCCTGGTCCGGAGCTCTATTTACTGTGCCACCTAGCCGCCCCCTAATACCAGCACAAATTGAATTGTATTAGGAATTCACTTGTATTTTTGAAATTTTGTTGAATTTTTTCTTACAAAAACAGACCAGTCTGCATTTTGTTTCTTGAATTTTGTACAGAAATCTTAGAGGGGAGAGTATAGTCTTGCTCTATTGGCATAAGATTGATGACCAGAACCAGTTTTATAGGGTAGAGAAGAGAATCTAGGTTTTCAGAAGTGCTGGTCTGTATATCAGTGTGGTTTAGTGGAAGGAGCACTGATTCTGGAGATAGATGACCTGGATTCAAATGCTGCTGTCTCTGATCTGTGTTATTTGCATGACCTTATTTAGGGCACTTAGAGTTTCTGGTCCTCAGTTTCCTCCTTTGTAAAGTGAAGGGTTGGACTAGATTAGGAGTCCTTCAACTTTTCTTTTGATAACTATATCAATATAAATGGTTTATGCATTTAAAACTTTATTCTGAGAACTGGGTCCATAGATAGATTTACCACGCTGCCAAAAATGTACATGACACACAAAAAAAGGACTAGATGGACTCCTGAGAAGTCTCTTCCAGCTTTCAAATCCATGATTGCAGAAACTGCTCTCCATAATTCTAATAAAGTACTTAAATCAGTTCATTTGTAAGATTCATCTGTGAACAAGGCTTTCAAATGCTGCATCTTATTTCTTGTTAAACATTTTGAGTCTTTTTGCCTTACTTCCTAAAGTACTTGTACTTTAGTTTTGAGTTGCCAGCTTTGATTTACTTGTTTAAATAGCTATTACTTTTAAATGCCAAAGAGGAGACTGAAACATACATATATATATATATATATATATATATATATATATAGTAACTTGATGCCTGTTATAAGTTAGTCCTTATCTTTTTCTCTATTATTTGGGGACAACAAATGCCAAATGCAATGACTTTTTCTTGATTTTCATACTTCTTGATTTCTGTATTATTCAGCACTATCAGTGACCCTCTCCTATGTACTCTGTCCTCGGCATTTTTTGTCACTGCTCTCCTTTGGTTCTCCTACATGTCTGAATCTCCTTTGCTAGATCATCTGTTTTCTACCACCTCAACTAATTATACCGAAAGCTCTGTCCTAGGCCCACATCGCTTCCCTTGATGTACTCTTATTTGGTGACCTCATGAGCTCTCATGAGTTTAAGGATCATTTTTCTGTAAATGACTCCCAGATCTATAGATCTTGCTTTTCCTGCACTCCAGTTCAGTTTTCACTGGCTGCCTATTGAACTTCTTGCATTGTATTAAATTGATCTCCCGGAAGGGAGATCATCAGGTCTAAAACAGGAATTGTTACCTTTTCTTCCAGATCTTCTCTTCTTAACTTCCCTAATACTCTTTTTTTTTTTTTGCCTTTTGGAGGGCAGTTGGGGTTAAGTAACTTGCCCAAGGTTATATGGCTATCTGTGTGTGTGTGTGTGTGTGTGTGTGTGTGTGTGTTAAATGTCTGAGGCTGGAACCAAACTTGAGTCCTCCTGACTCTGGGGCCAGCACTTTACTCACTGTGCCACCTAGCCACCCAACTTTTTTTTTTTTTTTGCTTTTTGGAGGGCATTTGAGGTTAAGTAACTTGCCCAAGGTCACACGGCTAGTTTTTTTGTGTTAAGTGTCTGAGGCCACATTTGAACTCAGGTCCTCCTGACTCCAGGGCCAGCACTCTATTCATTTCCCCACCCAGCCCCCCCCCCCCATTCTTTTTTTTTTTTTTTTTAAAGAAATCAGGGTTAAGTAACTTGCTCAAGGTTACATGGCCAGTTATTTCTGGGTGTGGTGCTAAGTATCTGAGCCTGGATTCGATCCCAGGTCATCCCAACACTGGGGCCAGTGCTCTTACTCGCTGTGTTACCTGGCCGCCCATACTCTTAAGCATCTTTCCAGTTACTCTAGTTCATAACCTCAATGTCATCTTTAATTCCTCAATCTCAGTTTATCTGATCAGTTGACAAATCTTGTTGATCATACTTTGCTTACATACATCCCTTTCTTTCTACTCATGTGATCATCCTCAGCACCTCACTTCATAATTGTTTCCCTGCTTCAAGTCTTTATCCACTCAAGTCTGTCCTTCATGCAAGGATTTTCCTACATGTCTGCCCCCTACTCAGATGTATTCTAATGGTTCCCCATTACCTCTAGGATCAAATATAAACTGTTTCACATTTAAAGTTCTTGGCAAACTTGCTCTATACCCTTCCAACCTTATATATTACTCTTCTCTCTGTATTCTGTAGTCCTGCTCCAGTGGCCCACTTACTGTTTATCACATAGATCACTCCATCTCCTAGATCTGTACCTTTGGGTTGGTTATCTCCCATGCTTGGAGTGTCCTCCTTTTTTACCTCTGCCTTTTGAAATCCCTGGTTTCCTTCATGACTCAGATCAAACCCCAGCTTTATCATGGCTCTTTTTGTGGTCTCCTTGGCTTCCAGAGCCTTCATCTCCAAGATTACCTTGTATCTTCTTGATGATTTTTTTTCCATATACCTATATGTGGCATGTCGTTTCCCTGTTAGAATGTAAGTTCTTTGAGAGCAAGGATTGTTCACTTCTGTATTTGTGTCTTTTAATGCCCAGGCAGGACCTGGCCTCTTGTAGGCCCTTAATAAATTCTTATTGTTTGGTTGAATTCAGTTTAGCAAATATTTGTTCAATGCCTACTACATAAGTTACTTTACCTGGTGCTGATGATACAAAGAGGAAAACGAAACAGTCCTTGCTCTCAGTTGGCTTGCATTTTAGTGGAAGAAGGAGCAACTAGTGTGGGATGGAACATGTGCACAGACAAATGAATACAAAGTACTTCTAGTAGGGAGAGGAGAGCACTGACTTGGGGGTGGTGTGTGTGGAAGGTGGCACATGAATTGAGCCTTGAAAGGAACTAGAGATTCCAAGAGACAGAGGTAAAGAGCAAGTGCTTTCCAGGCTTAACTATGTATAGCCTGTGCAGAGGCACAGGGGTGAGGTATGAAATGTCACATACAGAGTAGAACAGGTTGTCAGGTTTGACAAGAATAATGTGAAATAACACTAGAAAGATAGGCTACAGCCAGATTTTACTTTAAATGCTAAATAGTGGAGTTTGTATTTGATCCTAAAAGCAACAGAGAGGCACTAGAGATTTTTTAACAGGGGACTGATATAGACAAACCTAATGTTTTAAGTTTTGATATAGAGAAGCCTAATAATTTAAGATTATCAATATAACAACTGCAGGACATAGATTGTAGAGGAGAGAAAGTGAAGCAAGGACATCATAAGATTGTAGATTTAAAGTTGGAGGGGACCTTACAAGTCATTAAGTCTAATCCCTTCATTTTTTAGACAGTGAAACTGAGGCCCAGAAAGTAAATATCTTTTATTTTTTTGAGGGCAATTGGGGTTAAGTGACTTGCTCAAAGTCACACGGCTAGTAATTGTGTCAAGTGTTTGAGGCCAGATTTGAACTCGGGTCCTCCTGACTCCAGAGCTGGTGCTCTATTCACTGCGCCCCCAGCCGCCCCTGAGAAAGTAAATATCTTGACCAGGGTTACACAGCTAGTAAGTGTCTGTGGCAGGGTTTGAATCCATTTCTTCTTGATTCTAAATATACTACTCTTCCTTCTCTACTCTTCTTCATCAATTAGGAAACTACTAGACTGGACTAGGTGATTGGGAGCTAGGCCCAGTAGTCTGGTCCTAGTCTAGTTGAGGGGATCTTGTATTTGAGAGACAAGGGAAGATGAACTCGAGGCAGTATAGTGTAGTTGATGAGAGTTCTAAAACTAAGAAAGATGTGAGCTAGATAACCTTGCTTCAGTGTGTGCTAGCTCTGTGACTCTAGGCAAGTCACTCTATGGACCTCAGTTTCCTTATCTATAAAATAAGAGGATTGGATTAGATGGCTTTTGAGACCCCTTCCCACCCTAGTTTATGATCCTGCAAGTGGATATATGAGGGCGATTTTGTGGAGGCATTTGGTGGTCAATCCATGGCAACTGATTAGATATGAGAGATAAACGAGAGAGAAGTCAAAGGATGATAAAGTTGAAAACATGAATGATTGAAAGGATGTTGATATACTTGATGGACGTAGGGAAAGTAGGAGGAAGATTGGGTTTAGGGAAGAGGAAAGAAATGAGTTATGTTTTAATTATCTTAAAATATGAGAAGTTGATCTGGGTCTGGAACTCAAAAGAAAGAGTAGGTGTGAATGTGTATAGATTGAGGTGTCATCTTCACAGAAATGATACCTGAGGGGCGGCTAGGTGGCGCAGTGAATAGAGCACCAGCCCTGGAGTCAGGAGGATCTGATTTCAAATCTGGCCTCAGACACTTTAACACAAAAACTAGCCATGTGACCTTGGGCAAGTCACTTAACCCCAATTGCCCTCCAAAAAGCAAAAAAAAAAAGAAAGAAATGATACCTGGACCTATAGGAACTAATACTAAATGATGGTGATCCAGCAAAGGAGACTGAGAAAGAACTGTCACAAAGGAAGGGGAACCATGAGAAAGCACTATTAAGTAAATCGAGGAACAGAGAACATCCAGGAAGTTTTGCTGAATTGCTTTATTGCTCTCTCTTTTAAAAAATCCTTTGTTACAAGGGATGATGACTCACTGGATAGGGAAAGTATATCTTTAGATTTGTGATGGTCATATCAAAAAATGTCAATAAAAACATTTTTAAACCTGTAGCAACTTCAGAGAAAAGAATGAGAAAAAGGACATACATACAAAATTATTGCGACTCTTTTGTAGCAAGAAAAAGCTGGAAACTAGGGTGGTGTCCATAAACTGGGGAATGGTTTAATAAATTGTGGCATATGAATGTAATGGAGTTTTGTGCCACAAGAAATGATGAAAAGTCCAAACCTGAGAAGTCCTGTAGGAACTGATGCTGAGTCAAGTGAGCAGAATCCAGGGAATTAAAACAATAACTACATTGTAACGAGAAATAACTAAGAAAGATTTAAGACCTTTGATCATTTTAATGACTAACTACAATTCTGAAGAACTGGTGGTGAAACATGCCCTGTACAGTGAAGTGATAAAATCAAGGTGCAGAATGAGATACACTTTTGGACAACTATTGTAGATGTGTTCTGTTTGACCATGCACATTTGATTCAAAAGTTTGCTTTTCTTTCATTTGAGGTAGGGGAGTGAAGTGAAGTTTAGCGAGATTTAATAAAAATGAAATTTAAAAAAAAAAGAAATGTAAGAAAAGGTCATTGAAATCTTTTAAATTCACAGAAGAGAACAAAAGGAAAACCAGTAGGGAAAAAAAGCCAAGCATGATAGCTTTGAAAATCACATGTTGAAATCATATACTTGAAAATCGGGATACATGATGTAGATTCATGGTTTCATGTTTTACTTTATAGAATTGTGTATTTGGTGTTAGATTCAAAATAAAATTTTAAAGGGAAAAGAAGAAAAGTATAGGACAATAGCTCTAAATGTTTGAAGTAATTATATAGTCAACTGAAGGCTTTTTAAGGATGGTGGAGATTTGGGAATATTTGTAGGCATTAAGGAAGGATCAAGGGGAGTGAAGATTAAAGAGAAAGAGGAAAGCTCCTGAAAGAAATAAGAAAGAATGGGGGCAAGGGCACAAGTGGAGGACCCAGCTTTCTTGGTGAAAGGTAAAGGGGCCATGTTCATGGTCCTCTTTCTGGGAGACTGTAGCAAAAAAGGAGAGAAGGTGGGATACTGTTGAGGAGATCTGAAGTGTGGTGTGGGGATAAGAGAGAACTCAAGATAAATGGCCTCTTTTCTAAAGAAAGTGTAAAACGACAGATTGTTCTAAGGAGAGGAAAGAAGGTAGCATAATAAATCCTAGAAGAAAAGACATGATTTGGGAAAACACCATAGGGAATGCAATAGGTATTCAACTAGTGAAGAGTAAAAAAGATTTGCATGCAATATTTAGGGCCCAGTTGAAATTGGTTCCATTACAAATGTAATCAATGCGATTGTATGACTTAGTATAGTATAGGAGTTCTTAACCTGGGGCCTTTAAACTTTTTTTTTTTTAAATTTTTATAGGAGTGGCTAGGTGGCACAGTGAATAGAGCACCAGCTCTGGAGTCAGTAGGACCTGAGTTCAAATCCAGCCTCAGACACGTAACACTTACTAGCTGTGTGACCTTGGGCAAGTCACTTAACCCCAACTGCCCTGCCTTTGCCCTCCAAAAAAAAAGTTTAAAAAATTTTAATATAATTAATTTCATTTGTAATTCTATGTATTTTATTTTGTGTATTTAAAAATACTCTTAGTAGGAGCCCATAAGCTTCACCAGAATCTCAAAGGGGAACATAGTATTAAAAAAGACTAAAAACACCTGGTTTGGATTTTAAAAGGAGGAAAATTAAACCAAAGCAGAGAAAGTGACTGGAGGTCTTTATAACAATAAAGGATAGATTTAAGAGTCAGACATAAGGGAGAAAATGGAAGGATAGGAGGTTGTAGCCCGAAAATGATTTCAGAGTTCTGGACCGTGGAGTTTAAACAGTTTTGGGTGTTGAAAAAAATCAAATCTCTTTTTATGGTTTAAGGTAGAATGAATGTAAATATCATGAGAATTGATTAACTGGGAATCCAGGATATTTGTGGAGACATCAGTGTATACATTTAAGTCTCCAAAAATGAGGGCAGAGAGTAAAGAGGAATATTGTGAACTATGTACTGAACTTCTTGAGAAAAGAGGGACAATGACCTGGAGCCTAGTATAGTAGATAGCTGTAACCCAGATTTTGGTTAAGGTGATATAGATGGATTAGGTGAACCTCAGAGGAGAAGTTGCTGAGTGATGTCAGCTGTGAAAGGGTATGGAGGTGTCAGTGAGGGAAGGAAGTTAATTGCAATGTTTCAGGGTACATGAGGAAAAGCTCACGTACTGGGAAAAGTGACCAAGGAGAGACATATCTTCTGTAGGATCTAGGTTTCCATGTATGTAAGAAAATGATGTGAAAAGAAGTCTCTTATAAAAGGCAACTCCTTGTTTATCATAGAAAAGGTATGCCAGAGGACATAATGGGATAGGAACTTAATAGAGTATTCGATTGGGGTGAAGGGGTCATGGAAGGAGGAAGGAGTTTTTACTTAGGTAACCATATAACTTTGAAGCACAGGGATTTATGGAGTGGGGGAGGAGAAGAAAAAAGGAACAAGCATTAAACACCTACTCTGTGCCACTCATTGTGCTAAGCACTTTATAAATAATTTGTTTCGTTTTCACAAAGACTGTGAGGTAGGTGCTATTATTATCTCCATCTTACATTTGAAGAAACTGAGGTAAACAGGTTAAGGGACTTGCCCAGGGTCAAACACTAGTAAGACTTAGAAGCTGGATTTGAACTCAGGTCTTCTGGCTCCAAGCCCAGTGCTCTTAGTTTCTTCTATGAGGAGAGAGTTTACTAGCTGTAGGGACAGTAGGTTATCTGATCCAGTGAAGTAACTAAAGGCTCTGACCCACAATTTGTTTAGCTGTTCCCCAGTTGATAAGTATCTGCTTTATTTACAATTCTTTACCACCCAGAAAAAGCTCTGCTATATTTTGATGTCTATGAAGCCTTTCTTTTTGTCATTGATCCCCTTGGGGTACATGCCTTGCAGAAGTCAAAGGATAGAGACATTTTAGTGATTATTCATATATTTCTAAATTGCTTTCCAGTATAGTTGAACCATTTTACAGCCCTACCAACTGTGCAGTAGTGTGCCTTTCTTTCCATAAGACCCTACAATATTCCCATCTTTTGTCAATATTCTGGATGCTTAGGTGAAATCTCAGGGTTCTTCCACTTTGCATTTCTCTTTTTAATGATTTAAAGCATTCTTACATAGGTTTGATAATTTTCAGTTCTTGTGAGAACTGTTAATTCATATCCTTTGACCACTTTTGGGCAGTGACTTTGAGTCTAATCTGTTTTCATTAGTTGTCTACGTATTGGTTATCAAACCCTTATCAGAGACACTTGACACAGCCTAGTTCTAGGAAACTAAACATAAGCATGTGAAAAGCTAACAATGTAAGGAAGTAGTTAAGAATCAAATGAATAAATGGTACAGAGAAGTCCTATTTTATTCTATAGGTAAAGTAGAAATCTGAGTTGTGGTCTAGAAAGGTTTCACAAAGAAAATGGAACTTGAACTTAGATCCTTGACAGATGAGTAGGATTTTGGATATATGTAGAAAAGAAAAAATATTTCAGGCAAAGGGAACAAAGCATGAGCAAAGAATTTAAAGATTGTACTGGAAAGGTCTATTTGGAAGGGATGGTGATTAGACTGGTTTTGCTAATGTTGGAGAATTGTAAGTCACAAGGTAGGAAAAGGTAAGTTGGGAACAAGCTTTAGAGCACCTTGAATGCCTGGCTGTGCAGTTGGGTCTTCTATCTGATAGGCAGTAAAAAGTCATAGAAGACTTTTTTTAGTATAACATGATTTTAAGAACATTGGTCAGATAGTGATGTATATGATGTTTGGAAGAAAGTTTTGAGAAGAGTGATTTGGAGATTATTTAGGAAGTATAGCATTGTTCTATGTATGAGGTAATAAGGACCTGACCTAAGGTGGTGGCAGTGGGATTGAAAAGGAATGGACATTTTATGAACACATTGCAAAACATTTTTCACATATAAATCTAAACAGCTGGAGAAATATTAGTTGCTCATGGGCAAGCTGAGCCAATATAATAAAAATTATATTTCTGCCTAATTTATTTATTGCCATACCAGTCAAGCTACCAAAGAATTATTTTATACAGCTAGAAAAAATAATAAAATTCATCTGGAAGAACAAAAAGGTCAAGAATATTGAGGAAGTCAGTAGGGAAAAAAACGTGAAAGAAGACAGTCTAGCAATACCAGATTAAAAACTATATTATGAAGTTGTAATCATCAAAACAGTCTGGTACTGGCTGAGAAAGAGAGTGGTGGATCAGTGGACTAGATTAAGTACATAATACATAGTAGTCAATAACCATAGTAACTAGCATTTGATAAACCTAAGCATTCCGGGTTTTGGAGAAAGAACTCACTATTTGACAAAAATTGCTGGGAAAACTGGAAATAGACCAATATCTCACACCATATATATAACAAAATATAGTCAAATGGATAAATGATTTAAACATAAAGAGTGATAACATAAGTAAATTAGGGGAACATGGAAAAATTTACCTGTCAGATATATAGATAAGGGAAAAGTTTATGACCAAATGAGATAGGATCACGGGAAGTAAAATGGATAGTTCACATGAAATTAAAAGTTTGCACAAATAAAATTAATACAACCAAAAAGAGAAGGAAAACAGGAAATTGCTTTAAAATAAAGGCCCTTATTTCTCAAATATATAGGGAACTTAGCCAAATTTATAAAAATACGAGCCAGTCCTCAGTTGATAAATGGCCAAAAGGATATGAACAGGCAATTTTCGGGAAAAAAAATCAAAGCTATCAATAAGTCACATGAAAAAAATGGTCTAAATCATTATTGATTAGAGAAATATAAATTAAAATGATTTTGAGGTACCAGCTCTCACAGATTGGCTAATATGATAGAAAAGGAAAATGACAAATGTTGGAGGGGATGTGAATAAATAGAAACACTAATATACTGTGGGTAGAGTTAAGTAGCCCACAACCATTCTCTAGAACAATTTGGAACTATGTGCAAAGGGCTATGAAACTGTATACCTTTGACCAGTGATACCACTGCTAGATCCTTGTCCCAAGAGATTAAAGAAAGGGGAAAAGGACCTATTTGTACAGAAATATTTATGGCAGCTCTTTTGTGGTGTCAAAGAGTTGGAAATTTGAGGGGATGCTTATCAATTGGAGAATAGATAAACAAGTTGTGGAATACAAGATTGTGATGGAATACTCTTGTGATCTAAGAAATAATGAGCAAGCACAGGGCAGCTAGGAGGCGCAGTGAATAGAGCACCGGCCCTGGAGTCAGGAGGACCTAGGTTCGGATCCTGCTTCAGACACTTAACACAAAAACTAGCCGTGTGATTTTAGGCAAGTCACTTAACCCCAATTGCCCTTCCCCCAAAAATATAATGAGCAAGCAGGATGGTTTCAGAAAAAACCTGGAAAGACATATAGATGAACTAATGCAAAGTGAAGTGAGCAGAATCACAGTAACAGCAATATTGTAAAGATGATCAGCTGTGAAAGACTACTCTGATCAAGATAGTGGTCTAAGACAGTTCCAAAGGACCTATAATCAAAAATGCTCTCCACCTCCAGAGAAAACTAATGAACTTTCAGTGCATATTGAAGCATGCTTTTTAATCTTTTCTTTCTTGTTTTTTGTGTGTGCATATGTGTTTTCTTTTGCAACATTGCTAATATGGAATTATGTTTTGTAGGACTTTACATGAATATTCAGTATATTGCTTGCCTTCTCAAGGGGTGTGGGGAAGGGCAGGAGGGAAAGAAATTTTGGAATTTGTAATTTTAAAAATGAATGTTAAAAAATTTTACATGTAATTGGGAAATATTTAAGGAAATAAAATATATTGAAAAAATGGACAGGTGATAGATAATGCAAAGAAAAAATTAGTAGGATTTGGTGAGTAATACATTTTGGAGGAAGAGGCAGAAGTCAAAGATAATGCAAGTTTTAAAGCCTTTATACCTGGGAGAATACTGATGTCATTCCTATCCTTGGAGTATATCATCACAGTTATAAACTTAATCAGTTTCATTTCTTAGCTCACAGTTCATCAATATTGCTTATATTTTTACAGTTATCTCAAACTTATTTTTCTGCCTATTTTCAAAGGTCTGAGAAGTGAATTAAGCAATAGGTTATTCATGTTAGGTACATTGCTAACCTTGAATAATGTTATTTCAGTTAAGATGTGTTTGAGTAAATTTAAATGGAATGAGGTCACATAAAAAATAATACTTGAATTAAATAGCTTAAGGAAACTATCTGCATTTTCAGATCTGTTTACCCGAGGTATTGATATCCAAGCTGTGAATGTGGTGATAAATTTCGACTTTCCAAAGCTGGCAGAGACCTATCTCCATCGTATTGGCAGATCAGGTAAGGGAATGGAAAAAGGATGCTCTTCAATTAAGTTTGGTTTGCCTATATATCATAGGAATTTCTGATTCTTTTGAAAATTTAAAGTTGGGAGGGAAAAGTGTTACAGTTTCTATCAAAAATAATTAATTGGATATAACTTAATCCTATTTGGTATGAAATACCAGGAATTTAATCAATTACTTATTTTTATGGATCTTTAAGTTTCCTACTGTCTTATAATTAGCCATATGCTTACTTGAGATAAAAATTTAACCATAAGAAATAGGAATACTGAGCAGATAATTGTTTACTGTTTAAAGCTGTGTATTTTGGCCACTTTTAGTTGAGCATCCATCTTGTCATATGAAATACTTAAAATAAAATTTACTTTGAGCTATGAAATCTGAAATTTTAGGGTGATGTGCTTGAGGTGAGCCAACAAGAAATAGTTTCATATACTCAAAATGGTATAAAATTCAAATATCATTCATGATCTTGGCACTTAGAGACCTGCAGCTATAATCTGATCCCTTATGCTAGTTTTAAATTTCTTTTTTCTCTTGATAGGTCGCTTTGGTCACCTTGGTTTGGCCATCAATTTGATCACATATGATGATCGATTCAATCTTAAAAGTATTGAGGAGCAACTGGGAACCGAAATTAAACCCATCCCAAGCAACATTGACAAGAGCCTGTATGTGGCAGAATACCACAGTGAGCCTGTAGAAGATGAGAAACCTTAACAAGCATGTGAGTACTTGACTTTATTTCTGAGTCAGAAGAGTAATAGAAATAGAAAGGAGACACATCCTTCTGTATTTTCCCCAGGAAAAGTCTTCTGTCCCATCCATGATACGTAACAAAACAAAGAGATAAAACTCCAGTAGTAAACCTCCTGCCTGGTAGAGGTTCAGCAAGCAGACTCTAATGTCTCTAGTGAGACTGATCTCAGTAGGGATCAGTAAACTCGGGTCTTGCATGCAGCCTGCTCAGTGTAGTAACACTTTATCAAAATAGAGTTGTTCGTTGGATAAGACCAGTATTTTAAAATAATACCCAACAAATATAATTATATAAAATATCTTTTGTCGGGACAGCATTGATCTTTTTTTAAGTATACATGTGTGATAAGTTACATAATAGGCAAGTATGTATTCCCTAATGACAAAGGAAAAATATAATGCTGTTTGATAATTTGATGTGAAAGGTATACATTCTGCAATCCCCTTTTTAACTTTATCACTGCTGCTAGCATTTATTTTCTGACTGCTGGTATTTAATGCATTAACAAATCAGATAAAATCCGGTTATTATTGTATCACAAGAAAATTAAATGAATTAGAAACTTACTGTGACTACCTGCTGCCTCTTTCATGTTCTCTCATTTTTACTTAGAGGAATTGAGTTTTATTGCTGTGACTGATTTTTAAATAGTTAACTGGCTAAAAAATTTTTTTCTCCTAAATTAGCTGTCAACATTTTAAAACTTTATTCTTCCCTCCTACTGTGCCCCATTCTGATTTATAAGATATCTTTCTTTTGGTTTAATTACTATAGATTGCCCTCAGTGTTGAAATGTCTTTGGAAAATGTTGCTAAAAAGGATGAATACAATCATGTTCCTTCTAATATCTGTTTGGGGTGCCTAGCAAAAATTTCTCCTTATCCTAAAAGAGGAGATTGCCTTAAGGGGATAGAAATTTCATTGAGAGCTGCTAGAGAAAACACATTGACTAGATCATAAATAGCTAGAGAGAACTTGGACTGTTCCATTAAAAATTAAGGATACGTTTTTATGGTCCTATTTTACATATCTTTTGGGGGCATTAATTTCCTATTTTTCCCCTTTCCTTAGGCTTTGACAAACTACAGAAGCCCATCTGGATCTGTGACACATCGTTTCTTTGGGAATGCTCTTCTCTTTGTGGGTTTTTCGTCTTCTTTTCGTTTTGGAACTATGAAGACTTAAAAAGAGCTCAGACTTTTTTTTTCTTTTTAATCTGGCGGAGAGGAGAAAAAAGCTGAAAAGAAGGAATATACCTTTTTTGTTCCACTTGTTTGCACTGTGTGCTGACTGAACATTAGTTGCACTAACTGCTGGTTTTAAAAAATTTCTTCTGGGAGGCAGGGGAAGGAGGGGAAAAAAAGGAAGAGGAGGGGAGAAACCCTGAAAAGAGAAGAATCTTGATAAACACAAGCTTGTCTACTATTTCAAAATTCTCCAACAGTTGACTAGGAGTGCATTTCAACTTCTCCCTGGTTCTCATCCGTTTTTAAGCCTAAAGAGCTTGTTACTTATTTGTGCGAAGTGCCTTATGCTATGAGACCATTCAGAATATCATCTTTCAGACACAGCCCAAGGAATCAACAATGGCAATTCTTGCTTTTTTTATTTTTTCCTCTCCCCATCCCTTTTTGGTTTCAGGTCAGTCTCCTTCCTTTCCCCTCCTCATTCACCCAAATACTCAAGCCCAGGGCTGGGAAATGAAACATATTGGTAATGTTAAACACTTGTTTTTTTGTTTGTTTTTTTTCATCGGAGGAGTTGATATGCAACAGCAGTTCACCCGCACTGTAAATACATGTATTTAAAAAAAAACCCAAGTAAAAAATTCTGGGCTGAGTAGGTGCAACATCATCGCTCCCGAAGGAAAGAGCAGTCTATCATTGCAGGAGCCATATGACAAGCCTTTGTGCTCTTTAGCAGAACACTAAAGACTGATTTACATAAGCCTCCATTAGTAGTTATGGCACTTGATGTGTAGACATGTCAGAGCCTTGACCCTCTTTCCTCTGTGGCAAAGCGTGTCCCATAGAAAATTGGATGTGTATACTTGTATAAACTTTGTAAATATGTTTTTTTCTGGGTTCATATATAACTTTTTTTTTATGAAGGTTGCTGGGATTAAGGGGATTAGACTGATTATGGGAGCAGCTAAAGATGAGAGGGGCTCAGTTTTTCGCAACACTAAACTATAAAAAGTACTCCAGCCTCTTACTGTAGAAAGCAGGCCTCTATGGGGGAATCCCAAAGTTGAGAAAGGGACCCTAGGGTGGGTGATGAGGGGTATTCACTGATAACTTGCTGCCACCAGCTCTACCCAGTACTGTGGAGGAGTCCTACAGAAAGAGCAAGGAAGCTTCAAAAATGTATAGCTCAAGATGTTTTTGAGATGCTTTCTGACATTCCTCCCTCCCCCTCTTAAAAAAAAAAAAGACAAAAAAACAAAAAATTCCATTTAATTACATGCTCTGAAAAAGAGGGGTAAAGACAAATCTGCCTTGCAGTGTAACCACTCTAGCAGGTGGTAGTATTGTTGAGCAGTATGTGTAAAGCACAGGTTTGAGTTTCAGAATATTAGAAGATACCAGTTTATATAAACTGACAGTTCTGGAGCTTCTGATCTGTGGATTGTTTCTTGTATGTATTTGTTGCCCCAAAACACCTTGGTACATGGATTTTGCATAGAGATGGGCAAACCCTGAGACCTGTTAACTTCAGAGCTACAGAAAGCTGCTTGCCATCCTCTATGTTTTGGCATGATTTGCTGTCTGTCATTCTGCATTGTATATTGCTGGCAAATGCTTTATGGTCAATAGTGTTGCTTTAAATTGTGCCCCTCCCAACATGCTTGATGTTTGGCCTGATCTCCAGGCAAAAGGAGTGAGATGAATCAAAACCAGTAAACTTTTTTGTTGTTTTTTTTTTTTTGTTGTTGTTATTGTTGGGGGGTTTTTCTTTCTTTTTTTTTTAATTCCCTTTTTAGCCCAGTATATTTTAGTCGATCAGGAGGCATCTTCAAACCACCACCTCACACCTCCCCCACACCTAAGGCAGTTTTTCTGGATCCATTGTTTTTTCAGAACCTTAATATATTACCATCAGATCCTGTGTACTTTTCCATGTTTGTCACTTGGACAAAAGAATTGCTCTTATGGTTTGTTTTTTTTCACTCTGCCCTTATTTACTTTATTCTAAACAAAGTTGTTTATACTGATCAGAAACCTGACCCATGCCTCCTGATCAGACTTAACAATGATTCTTTTCCAACTGTAGCAAGAGCTGCATTGCACAGTACAAACTCAGACAATAATTAGAGCTATATGAGCCACATACTGTCTGTCTGTCCAACCAATGTTAGGTACTAAATGTAAACGATAATTTAGGAAATAACTTTTTTGGGGGGGAGGGAGTTTATAGGTAACAGATTTTGACCAAATTTGAAATTCTTGCCCTTGTACTGAAGCAGCTCATTTTTTTTTTCTTGTGGCGAGACAAGAGGGATCATTTAATACAACAAAGATGGAGAAGCAAATGTAAATATTACTTTGTATCTCGCAGCAGTTTGTGTGTGAATGAACAAGCAGGACAGTCCCACTCTGCCAGCCATGGACTGCCCTGCCTGGTCCAGGATCAGTAAGCCTGATGCCGTACTCCATTGGATCCCTCTTGAAGCACAGACGTAAAATTGAAAGTATTACTAAAGCTCAGCCTCTGATGAGGAGTGGCACTTAAAATGTCTGGAGCACCATTATTGGACAGCTTTCTGTTAAGACTGTTGTCCGGTTGTGGTTCTTGACTTTCGAATAGGAATTGCAAATGGAAAGATGCTCTAAAGAGCTAGGTTAAAACCTGGTCTAATGTTTTGTTTTTGTTTTAATTTTAATCCCCTTGCAATAAGGACCATTGTAACTTTTGGGGGATGTTCTCAGATTCCAATTTTGGGGTGTTTTGTTTTTGGGGTTTTAATTAATGTCAGCATTTTCCATTGGTTTCATTTGGGTTAGAACAAGTCCTTATTTTTAAAAGTCAAACCACAGGTCCAGCAGGTGGTTTGGCCTATGGTGGTGCAGCTGGTGTAATAGAAAATAAAACAAACACTCTGCTGCCTCTCAGCCCTTATTTTCCCCTCCCTCCCAAATCCCCATTAAAAAAAAAAAACAATCTTCTTCCCTTTTGAAACAGAATAAATTTTGTCTAAATTGATCTTCCTGGGGAGGGAGGAAAAAGGGACAGAGAAACCTACACTTGTTTCTCATCTCCAATTTGGTCCCAAGTTCAATATGGGTTGGCCCCAGTGGGATAGTGGGTGGGTTGGTCATCAATATTTGTGTTCAGAATGAGATGGGAGCATCTTTCCTTTGCTGTGTGCTTTGTGCATGTCACCATCAAGCTTGGGTAAGAACCAGACTGCTCAGCACAAAGCTCTTGGTATAACTGTTGGTATCAAAACATCTCATTCTGGTCACTTTTTTTGTTCATTTGTTTTTGTTTTAATAGGGGTGGGAGGGAGGGTGTCTACACTAAGGATTTAGAAACACTTCAGCAGCTTGTCGCCTCATCATCAACTTTTCTCAACCACACTGTTTACCTCACAGATGGGTAACAGCACCAAGATGGAATGATTAAATTTTCCTTGTGATTTGAGCCTTGTTTAATTTGCCACTCTGTCATCCTCAATGTCTCTTTCCTCTTTTATCAACTTTTTAGCAATCTCTGACCAGAAGTGAATTCAGCCAGCAACTAAACCAGCATCTCCCCAGAGCAGTGTTGGTTCATGGGAGCTAAAGCATCTTTCTTTAGTAAACTAGAACTAAAGGCTCATCTGTTAGATGGAGTGTGTGTTTATTGAAGAAGTGATGACCCATGAGGCTAGAAAAAACAAGCCTGGCACATGGAATCTGCTTCATCTCTAGCTGGCAGATTCTAGTAGAAGTGTATCTAAATTCACCTGTGGACAATATGGGTGGGGAAAGGGTGGGGGGGAGGGGTAGGGTTATCAAGATACAGGCTACTGTATTTTAACCAATGATTGTGGGGGAGGGGTATCTGGAGAAAACAGTCACTATTCCCTTTATTAAAATGAAACTGGAACATAATTTTTTTTCTAAAAAAATTAAAAGCTGTTATTTTTTGTTCAATTCAAATGGGAGACTTAAATCCAGTGTCCCTAGTCACAAGGGACCAGTTCCACTGAGAAGCAAACAGTGGGGACAGAAATTTGAAAACATTTGGGCGAGGGGAGAATTGGCTTTCTGTTAATTGGCCAATAGTCCAGTGGGGCTGTGTTTTTGTTGGGAGGTGTGATGTGTTATTGTATGTACGTGAATGTGGAGCTGAGAGTCTCCACTCATTCATAAAGTTCAGAAAAGATGGTTGGCAAAAATCTTGATTTTGTTCATTTATCTCAATAAAAGCCCACTGGAACTCCAGCCTTGTGTGTGATATTCATTCATGACCCTGTCAAACTTTGATGATTACCAAGACAGACCCTCTTTTGACTGAAATGACCACTCAGAAATCATTCTTGTTTAATGAATGTAGTATTTAGTTAGACACTATGTCTTCATTTCTCTGAAGGAAAAACTTTCTCCATTTGGCTCCCTTCCTACTCAGTTTCATTCTGCCTCAGTCAATCTTTACAACCAAAGTGAAGAATTGAAGCAATGAACAGACTGATTTAAGAAGGGAACCCAAATCCAAACTTAAAAAGAAACCTTTAATTTCATCTGCTGGGTTTCAGGAAGGATTGCACTCCAGCCATCTTATAAAATAAAATAATGCCTTTTTAAAAGAAGCTTTCAGAGAAGATAGTAAGCACTTACAGTATAGTAACTGATAAAAAGAAATAGAATTTTAGAAAAAAAAATCATCTTGCTCAAAGACCATTTTACAGGTAAAGAAATAGAACCCTAGAGGTTGAAATGAATTACATAGTACTACATAGCTGATGAGCAACAGAACATTTAGAAGTGTAGATCATAGATTTAGAAGTGGAAGGTACTTTAGAGTTAATCCAGGCTAGTTTATCGTGGTATGTAGGAGTCTTTCTACTCTGTCCCTTTATCTTTACACAAGGCTAATGTGAAGTGGTCTTGTTAATTGCATTGATGAAATTTAAGTTCCACCAAGTCTATAGCACTTCCTGTTGTACCAGTCTAGTAACCCCATCACAAAATTTTGCATGATTTGTTGTTAGTGAATACATACTGGCCTTTCAGATATCTCCTTCTCAAGGTACTTATGTGCATGAGCCCCACAAGCAAATTTTAGCAGTCTCTAGAATTTTGCCCAAGATTATAGAATCTACTCTTTTTTAAGTAGGGACATTTGTAGTCAGTCTTTGAGCATCTCTTCCATTCTTCGTGATTCCTTAGGTCACCACCGGTACTTATGATTCAAAAAATATCTCAGATGAGGTTGATATTTAAAAGACGAATTTAAGAGGCATAGATGTCAAATCCCAATGTGGAAGAGGTAAGGACACCATTTAGAAGCAAAGCAACATAGGCAAATGTGTATCTCTGATGGATGCATTTATTTTTTCTTTGAGGAGACTGTCATTTAGTCTCAATTACCTTTTTTTTTTTTTTTAAGCAATTGGGGTTAAGTAACTTGCTCAAGGTTACACGGCCAGGTGTTTCTGGGTGGGTGCTAAGCGTCTGAGCCCAAATTTGATCCCAGGTCATCCCAACACTGGGGCTGGTGCTCTCACTCGCTGTACTACCTGGCCCCCCTTGCCTTTCTTTTTTTATTCATAGTTAAATTCAGGCTGTGGGGAATTTTGTGCCACAATCACCTATACCAACAACCTTGGTTTTCTGCTTAGTGGTGACAGGCTTTTCAGACCCCAAAATAGGCAATTCTGGAGGCAAGGTTTATGTGAAAGCTGTGAAGGACAAAAAACTTCCTGGACTTAAATTCCTGTTGTTCTCACTTCTCTGTATCTCAGTTTCTTAATCTAGAAAGTGATGAGGTTAGAATAGATCAGAGATCTTTAATCTTTTTATGTCATGAACCCCTTTGGCAATCTATTGAAGCCCAGGAACCCCTTTGCAATAATTTTTTATTTCATAATTAAAAGAAATACTAAGTTTCTGTTAGAAGTTAGTGAAAATAAAGGTGTTAACTTTTTTCACATCCAACCCCCCCCCAATTCTGTTTGTGGACCCCAGGTTGACAAGCCCAAGACTAACATCTCAAGGTTCTAAGAAGCCAAGATAAGTTTTCAGCTCCCACTCTTAATGTCAGGCCAGGTCCCCCAGGCAGAGCAACGACTACCCTCCTCAGAGTTCTAACAGCAATCTCAAGAGGGCTGTGATTTCTGCTACTCTTGCTCATGAGACCCCACCTATTATACTACCATTGATTGTGAGTCAGTTTTTTAGAAAGGGTCTTTTACCAGGCAAGCTGAGCAAGAATAGTTGTTACAGAAACACCCCCCCCCCCCAAACAGCAACTGGTGGCATACCCCTAAGAAGAATGGAGTCAAACCGGGTACTTTGTGGCCCATGGGTAAACTTAATCCTTGATTACAGGGAGTCCTTTTCTCCCTTTGTGGAATCTTCCTGAAGTTCCCCTTAAATATAGCTCTTGGAGTCTCCGAGGTAGGTAGCTGCTTTTCCTTGCCCACTTTATTCTCTGCCAGCTCTCTGCAGACACTGCTGATGAACTTTGATGAACTTTTCGAATCCACCACTCTCAGACAGTCCTATTACTGGAATGTTCTATTAACAACTTGTTTGCTGTGTCACTTATAGGCCCCAAAATGTGGTTAGTTCAGCTTGTCAACAAGGCATTTCCTGTGTCTTCATACCAAATATACCAAAGACTAGTTTGAACCTCTCCCTCCCACCTCCCTTTTTTCAGCTTCCTTTTGTGTGTTGTCTTCCCCCACCTACCCCCACCTTAAGTTGAAAGCTTCTTGAGGGCAGGGCCTGTCTCTTTTCCTTCTCTTTTCTTTTTCCTTTCTTTCCCCAGCACTTAGCACAGCAGGGAGTACATTTATTGACTGAGTGATCTAGTACCTAGTTTGCACCTTTGATTCATTTCTGGGTCTTTTATGATTACAATGGTGGAGGGGGGAGTAGGTGGAAACCCCAGCCTTACATAAGCTTGTACCCTGACATTTTCTTTGAACAAAGATTCACACTTTTATCCCACAGCCTGACAGCCCACTAAAATTCTCTTTACTTTGCTGATTAGAGGGTCTCATTAATGTGTATACTCTCTCTAGAAATGCACAATGCAGATTACAACCTTTATTAGTCTATGGAAAAATCATTAGTTTTCTAGATAATAGGCACTTAGAAACATGTATTCAAGTAAATTACAGCCAGTACAATTCTTAAATTGTTTTCTGAAGTTCTTTCAGGTCTAACCCAAATTCCTTGAGCCAAAACTTCTCTCTGAACCTGATTTTGTGTTATTAGCTCTGCCTCAGTTCTTCTACCATCTATAAGCCAAGCAGCCTCTGAAATGCTGATTCATGACTTTGAATACCAGGCTTGGGGCACTGGAGCTACCTGCCTTCACTGGAGGGCTCTTGGGACTCTTTGTTTTTAACAGTTATTACCTCTAGGAAAGAAAAGCTATCCCATGCTGGAAGCACTCTAAATCAGCATTCACTCACAGCCATAGCTCCCGAAAGCTTTTGATGTCAGGAGGGTGATTCTTGACTCGAAAGTAAATTGGATTTGGCTGAAGACAGCTGTCCAGTCATCAGCTTCACTCTCTTCTCCAGAATCATTAAGAGTCCAGTGGCATGACATAGGGCAGAATGACTGGTAATGGCCTCAGAAACAGTGGGAGACCTTTGTAAGAACAAAATCTAGGTGAAGCAAGCAGGTCCCCTTCCCTAACACTCTTTGCCTTCATGTCCTCTCCTCTCACTTCTTAAACCCATGCAGTCGGTCATCTGAACTCAACGGAAACTCTTGTCTCCTAATGATGAGGTAAGGGCTCTGGGAGCCCCCTTGACCTCTCCTTGAGTCCTTGATGTACAGGCTCTGGGAACCTCTCTTGGACTCTTGATTAAATTGTCTCATTTGATGAGGCATTTGCATGAGGCAATAAGCCTTACATTGTGGCTGGGCCCAGACCTCTAGCCTAGTTACTAACTACTAACTACTAACTCTAGCCTCGTTACTAGCCTAGCCCTCCATTGTTCATCTACTTCCCACCCTTGAGCCTATCAAAACATCAATACACCCTTGAACTGGCCTAGCCCACCATTGTCTGTAGCCTCCAGCAATCTCCCACTCATAATCACTCATTGACCTCATTAACTCCTCCTGAAGACCCTCCCCTAGAGCACCCCCAGATTCCTCCTTATATACCTTCTGTATATAAGACCCCATCTCACACCATGTGGAGTGAGAGTGCCATAGGATGACCTAGCACAGACTTACTCTGTGTCTAATTCAAGCGAACTTTTAATAAACTTCACTTTTCTTTGGCTGAGAGAAGACTGTAGTATTGGCATTTTGGGGTGTCCAGAGCAGCCTTAACCCTCTTCACTAAGATACTGATGATGTGTCTCTCCATTGCCAGATTTGGTGGCATCCTTCTCGACCTTTTGAAGCATTTGACTCTGCTGATCCTCCTCTCCTCTCTTCCTGGATGCTCTCTCCTCTCAGGGTTTTCATGACACTACCATTCTAGGTTCCCCCAGTGTGATTTTGCTCCCCAGTCTTCTGCCAATTCATCAAACACACAATGTCTGCCTCCTGTCTCTCCCACCCAACTCAACCATCAGCCTGCTTCAGACCATTATCATCTCTTGCCTGGACTGTTGCAAGAGCCTCCTAATTGTTTTCCCCATGTCATCGTTCCTCTTTAGCTTCCAAATTAATGGTCAAAGTGACCTTGCTAAAGCACAGATATGATCCTGTTACTTTCCTACTTAAAAAATCCCAGTAGCCCCTAATGCCTTTTGGATCAAACACAAGCTCTTCTATTTAGCTTTCAAAGCCTATCACAACCTGGCCCTACCTTGCCTTTCCAACTGTGTTACACATTACTCTTCATATACTCTATGGTTCAGCTCATCTAACTTTAAAAAAAAAAAATTTCCCTTTTATTTATTTGTTTGTTTAGCAAATTTTTTCTCCCCGTCTTTCCCCTACCCCCACCCCAAAATAGTGGGTCTACTGAAGATCCCTTCCCCCAATCTGTTTTCTTATATCCTCCCCCATACCCCCACCTAACTTTCTAGTAGGACAAGATGGATTTCTATACCCCAGGGCCTATATATCTTATTTCCCAGTTGCATGCTAGAAAACATTTTTTTTTAACATTTGTTTTTGAAACTTTGATTTCCAGAATCTCTCCTTCCCTCCTCACCCACCCCCACTGGGAAGACAAGCAATTCAACATAGGTTGTATATGTGTAGTTATGCACAACATGTCCATACAAATAAAAAAAGGATTCTATGGCCTGATTGTGCTAGCTTGTTTTGCCAGTCAATTACTTGACTTCTGAGCTCTTTGCCATGGTAGAACTCTGCTTCCCGAATGGAGAGAGCTTTGTCCCAAATTGCTGGGGTTTTCAAAATGTTGTCAGAGGTCTGAGGAGGGTGCCCTCCCTACAGCCACCACAAGCTCTGGCACACTGGCATTTCTCACACCAGGACCACCACCCAAGACCACAATCTCTCTTACTGCACATATCCAATCAGTTGCCAAATCTTGTAGCTTCTTCCTCACCAACATTTCTCCCATTCGTGTCTTTCTCTCTATTCACACAGCCACCAACCTAGCTCAGGACCTCATTACCTCTCTTTGGATTGTTAGAAAAGCCACCTACCAATTCCCTTCCTCAAGTCATCTTGCTCCATTGTCCAAAAAGCTACTAAATGATTTTCCTAAAGCATAGATCTGTACATGTTCCCTACTCCCCATCTCTGCCAATTTAATAACCTTTAAAGTCTCCCTTTTACCTCTGTGATCTCCTCTGTTTGAGACTTTAAGCCCTTTGCAACCTGGCCTCAACTTATCATTTTAACCTTATACATTATTCCTCTTCATACTCTCTACAATCCAAAGTGAGTTAATGCTTGTAAAGTACTCAGTAGAGTGCCTGGCTGTAATGTAATGCCAAGCAAAGGCAACTTCCCAGGTTCAAAATACCAGCATAGGTGCTCTCTATTTTATTCAGTAACAAACCAAGAACAGAGAAGATCAAAACATGACATCATTCCAAATACAGCATTTACTAAGTGTGATTAAATAATCTCCAAGTACTACCCCACCCCAGGACCTTCCAATCATTCAATCAATTACAAAGTCTCGGTTCTAAATACTTCTCCACCCCTAGGCTATACCTTCATTCAGTCCACCACAAAGCCCCTCTTCTCAAATGTAGATTAGTTTCCAAACATAAGGTCAAAAGTTCCCCACCCCTGGATCCCAATTGAATCTACCCCAGAGTTACATCAAGTTTAAACACAGCACTTAATATCCAAATGGAGGTCTTTTCTTCATCTTGACACGAGGCAAGTTCTCAGCAATCTTAGTTCCTGGGGAGACAAGGCTTAGCAAAGCCACAAGATACATTGCCAGTCCCTTCATGAATTTATCCTCTGTCTGTAGAACAGTCCTAGAACCCCTGAACACATTAGCAAAGCCCTCTCCCAGGATTTCTGTAAACATACAACAAGAAAATCCTTCTTCAGGGCTTCTGAACCAACAGAAAGGCTCCCAGACCCCTGCAACAACAGCACTGTCCTTCACCAGTGGACAGTATTCATTCTGTCTGCAGGACAGTCTCCAGACCCCTGCAACAACAGTACTGTCCCTCACCAGTGGACAGTATTCACTCTCTGTCTGCAGGACAGTCTCAGGGCTTCTTAGCGAACAGCCAGGTTCCAGGACTTCTTCAACAAAAGGACTGTCTTTCACCAGTGGACAAATCTGGCAAAACAACATCAAAACAGACAGACAAAGTACCAGCAAAACAGCCATGTCTCCTCAGTCCTTGGCAGCTCAGGGGGCAGGTCTCAAAAGTCCAGGGCAATTCAAAGCGGCCACCAGCAATTCTCTTAGTCTCTCTCTCTCCACGAGGTGCTGCTTCCAAAAAAATCTTCCGCCTCTCTCTAGTGTCTCTCCAAATCTACGTCACCAGCTCCTCCCAGTTCAGGACTTTCTTTTCACATCAAAAAGTCCATCCCACAGGTGGGATTAACAAGCTCTGGGTTTTAATACAATCAATTTGAAAACCAAGCCCAATACAGGGGAATCTCCACATTCCATTACTATCACACTGGCAAATACTAAATGCTCGTTCCCATTCTTCCCCTATCCCATTTTTTGTCATACCTCACACACACACACACACACACACACACACACACGGTACATATCTCCCATCTTCACACCTTTGCACTGGCTGTCCTCCATACCTAGAAGACACTCCCTCCTTACCTCTGCTTCTTACAACCTCACTTCCTTCCAAACTCAGCTCAAGTACTACCTTCTACATGAAGCCTTTCACGATCACTCTGGCTGCTAGTGCCCTCTCACACAGTTATCTTGTTTTTATTTTCTATATGTTTGTATATACTTATATATGTTCATGTTTTCTCCCCCAACAATATGTAGGTTCCTTAAGGGCAGGCACTATTTCATTTTTGTCTTTGTATATCCAGCTCCTACCAGCTTCTACTGCCAGGCCAGTGGTAGGTGCTTAAGAAAATCCTTGTTGATTGACTGAGTTCTGTTATGTGGGCCTTCTTCAACTGACCTCTCAGCCAAGAATGATACTGTTTGTAAGTATCCATGTCTCCCACTTCTGTTGAGACTCCAAAACAAAAATTGATAGGTAGTGATGGTTCTTGTCCAAACCTTGGCAGGTATGGAGTAAAGCCAGTGGTATCATTTCTTGTAGCATTTTGTGTGCACTAGAATTGTCCCAAGTTGACTCCACTGAACTTTCTGCTTAGACTCAATATACTCAGCAGTGTACAAATAAATGCTAAGGCTATGGACTTCTCTGATGAAGTGTAGCTCTGTATTTGATTTCTATCAGAATTAATTCCTTTTTTGAATAATTTGCCCTCAAAATCTCTATCTTGGTCTGAATGGATCCTGGCTACAGAGCCATATGCTGGAGAAATACTTCTTCAGCAACATCTTAGACGCTTTCTGGTTCCTGCTTGGACATCTCTGTACATAATAGGTAAAGTGGGATGTTGTTCACCTTCTTCCTTTCTCCTTTGAGGTATAAAAAGTCTATGCTCCAAAGCCAGATTTGTTTATTTATGGCCTCCAAGTAAATAGTGCAAGTTGGTGGCTCTTTCCTTTGAACACACTGAGCACAAATCTTATACTTCTTGACATCTGCTGCCATCTTGGAGCAATAAAGCCTGTATCCTACTAGTGATGGGGTACAGGCCCAAACCTCAACACTAGATCACATGCTCCTTCTTGGTCCGTGTTCAAAGTCATCAAGCATACTTTCATAGCTCTAGAGTGAAATGTCTTGAGTAACACAGTGTAAGAAAAATTATCTACACTCTTTTTTTTTGTTAAAATCTGCCAAAGATATATTACTCATGTACAAACCTTCTACTTGGAGAAAAGTTGCCTCAAGCAATTTCTAATTCACATTTTATAGTGATTGTGAAAGGAAAGGTGTAGAAATTCTCCAGAGATTAAGAAATTCCACGGATGTAAGTGTTAATTAAATACTTACTACATGCCAAGCAATGTGCTAAATACTAGAGACACAGAGAGGCAAAAGCAAACAAACAAAAAACCAACAATGATGCTTCCTGCCCTCAGGGAGCTCACATTTTAATGGAGGAGAAGACATAATAACTAACATACAAGTTATAAGCAATGTAAGAGGGAAGGCACTAGCATCTATAGGTCTATTCATCAGTTCTGGCTTCTTTGGTGAAGTAAAGTGCATTCCCACTTTAGATAAGGTTTGAGTCAAGGGATATCAAGAATAACAGACCAAAGATGCTATTGCAAGAATAATCATGATTTTTTTTTTTCAATAACACAGTGAAGTCCTTAGGCTTCCACAATATTTCCCACTGGCTATACTGCTTTGGGACTCCATTGAAACTCCATTGAAACTTTCCATCATTTTCCTTCCTTCTCATCATTGGGAAATCTCATTATCCTGCAAGACTGAGACTGCCTGATACAATCATCAGTACCCTCTGCTCCTCTGATTTGATCTTCTGAATGGAGGCAAGTCTATGGGATCCAAGGCCTCCTTTTTAGGAGGGTGCTCAGCCTTTGGACTTTAGATTTCTCCATCCACTCTCTACCCATCATCTCTTCTTCTTTCTCCCCTCCCCATTGCTTTTCAGCTTCCTTTTGTTTGTTGTCTTCCCATTAGATTGTAAGCTCCTTGAGGTCAGGGACTATATGCTTTTTTTTTAAATTTTAACTTGTATTTGTATCCCTAACACTTAGCACATGTTTACACCAACTGTTTCCTAGTACCATGTATGGAATCCTATGATAGTGTGGTAAGGCCCCACATGTTACATGAGCTGTGCCCCACATGTGGCATGGGGGTGTAGTTGTGTGGCTTCCACGGAGGCAGGATAGTCATCTCTAACCTATTTGCTCTCCATCCTTCTCCAACAGAGACTTTAACTCCTTCCAAGAGGGAAAGCAGAAAATTATGGAAACCACTCTATTCTCAGAGAGAGGGGGTACCAGACTAGAGTTATATCTATCTCCTCCCTTAAATATTTTTATTTAGGGGATGTGAGTTTCACGTCCAAGCTAATTTCTGATCACTGTTTCATTGTTGGAGGAGACAGGAGGACCCTGAACTTTACATCTTAGGCTTGACACTCTTCCCACCAAATACCAGTTCCACAATGAGCACACATATAGCAAATAGTCAAGATACTAATTTATCCAAATGGGCAGCAAAACAGAAATCAGAGGAGGTATGCACAGCAGAATGCATACCAGACAATACAGAGTAAAGAAGTTCTCCCGTTCGGAGTGAGGTAACTCAACTCAACTGAGAAAGAGTCCTAGATCTTACCCAAGGGGAAATTCCCCAAAGTCTTTAGTGTAGCAAGTTGGGGACAGGGACATAAGGGAGACTGCCCCTTCCTCCTGTGAAGCGGGCTTGGCCTTGACCACTTTTTTTTTTTCTCAAAGCTAGAAGCCAGAAGTGTCCAAAGTGACTTCAGGTTTGAAGAGAATTAAAGAAGCCTCACTTGGGGCGGCCAGGTAGCACAGTGAGTAAGAGCACTGGCCCCAGTATCAGGATGACCTGGGGGATCGAATCCGGGCTCAGACACTTAGCACCCACCCAGAAACACCTGGCCTTGTAACCTTAAGCAAATTACTTAGCCCCAATTGTTTTTTAAAAAAAAAAAAGAAGCCTCACTCTTACCAACCCTGCTCCTTCCTTCAAGTGTTTATAGGACATTGAGCTCTACTGATAAGGAAAGAGTCCCATGCCAATGAGCTTTGGGATTCAGGTTATACTAAAGTGCCCACCAGAAATTATACACCAAAGCCCCCTAAACCTGCCAGAAGGGGCCCCTACCAGGGTCCCTGGAAATCACCTAATAGGCCATAATAGTGAGGGAACGTTTCACATGTGTTGCTAGAAACATACCCCAGATCCAAGTCTGTTCTTGTTAGCCCAGATCCAAGTCTGTTCTTGTTAGGTATCCAAGACTTTACTAGAAATGGTACCCCCCCGCCCTTGGAACCACATTTTGTTGATTAGCAACACCTAGCTCTATAAAAGTATACCTTTCAGAAGACTCAATGCTGTCTTCCCTATTGGGGAGGCAGTCACCAGCTGGTTAATAAACACTCCTAAATTATAATTGGCTTTGCTGTCCTGTTATTTCTCAGATGTCCACTACAATACTAGTAATGGTTTCCATTTTGTCACCCCAACCTCTGCCATTCTCTCCATGACATGGTGCCTTCTACCTCAAAACTTGACACTCCAAGAATCACATTTTCATCCTATATTATTTCTCATTGCCCTTCATCAAGCAGTTATTCCCTCCACCAATCATCGGAGGGGAATTGGCTCAGTACGAACACGTTTACATCTACTGGTGCTGTAGTCTGTGGCAGAAGTCCCAAGCTCTCAGCTGCTCTTTCATTTGGTGATGTACTGTCACTGTATGTCACACAGATCACTTCTACCCCATCTACAGGTGTCACCATTTTGGATTCACATGGCCTATGGGACAAGACATCTGCTTCCACATTTGTGTGCTTTGGCTGATAAAACCATGCTAAATGCACAATTGGCCAGTGTTTCTACCTGTTTCTGCAAAGCAACAATTAACTTTCCATCAGTTAAAATATGTCAGCAGGTTACTGTCAGTTCATAATTGAAATTGATCTCCAAACATGTAGTCTTGGAACTTAACCATTTCAACTAAATTAGGGCTACTAACAGCAGCAATCAGAATGAGGGCTTCCTGAGCTCAAGGGGTTTAAAAATAAATATCAAATAAATAATTTCTACCCATTTTGATTTTTTCATTTGGAGACACCACCACCCCCTCACTAATTATGTAGTAACCTAGTGTCTATATTGGGAAGGGGAAGAAGGAGAAAAAACCCTCAAATAAGATTTAGATGTCAAAAAGGGATTTATTAAAGGACATTCTTTACAGCAGCTGGAGATGGGAGTGAAACATTTTGAGCCTCCAAATCTGTGTCCAGATGAGGGATAATGTTGTGGCAGTTCCCCAGACTGGGGTGGTGATATGGCAGCTCTAAGGATGGCTTCCCAGTTTTTCCTTTTTTAAACAAGGAAAGTCCCATTTCTGATATGCTACCTCTTTTTCAGGAATTTTAGGATGGAGATTGGTGGGGAACAGGGTGTTATTTGCTATCTCTGTTTCCAATTGTATACTTTGAGTGAAATAATTGGTTGAGGGTATGAATGTATGAAAATGCAACATTCCTTGTTTTACTCATAGATTGCTAACAAGAAGGGTGGCCAGAGGGGTGGTGTGTGTGTGTATGTGTGTTTGTAGGAGGGAAGGTGTCTGATGTATGGTTTCAGGCACAATGGAGCCTGAAAATTAGACCCAAATGGGTACTTGTTTATGAAATCATTAGGAAAAAAGGGAGATTTTGTTATAGCTGAATTTTAGGGTAAGAGCAAAAGATAGCATGGCACAATGACCCCAGAATACTAACCAAATGACATGGGCTTATGTATTTCCCCTCAAGTTATAGGGGAGAACCAGGAGAATGTCCTTGAACTGTTCCCTCAAGTCAGGAATCAAAGAGTGCTTGAGGCTTTCTATCTTGAGATTCTAAGTAGGGGAGAGCCTAAATCTGTAATTTCATTTGTATATGGAACTCCCAGATGAGTGAACTCCCCCAGCCTCTCCAAGCTGACACCTTCTCTCTAAGCAAGAGCTTTAGAGTTGCCTAGAATTCTTTGAGGTGAAACTCAGGGTCACGAAGCTGATGTGTGTTAGAAGTGAGACTTGAATTCAGGTCTTCTTGGATCCAAGGCTGGTTCTCTAGACACTATACCACCTGCTTCTCAGGATTCTAAATATAAATGCAAATTTGGATTTTATAGGGGAGGGGGAATAAACGTACAGTACGCTTCCAGTAAAGATCTAAATGGGGAGAAAAGACCTTGGCTATAGTCTAAGCTACATATGCATGAAATAGCAGATGTAACCTGGAGCCTACCCAAGGAGGGTGAGAGAAGGGCAGCCAGGTGATATACTTCATATGGAGGGAGGTGACCCCTAATTAGTGGGGAAAATGCTGATATCCTCTCTGCTTATGGGCATAAGGGACCTACTGAGCTGCTTCCAGACATTCTTCAAAGAGAGAAATATGAATAGAGGGTATTACAGGATGAAGAGAAACTCTCTTGAAACAGAGAGGAAGCTGGCTTCAGTTTGTCTCTCCCTGATTTTCAGTTTGCTTCCCTAGAGATATCAGAGAGGACTTGACTGAGATTTCACCCTCTCTCATGGTTTGAGTTGAAATCTCCTCGTTTCCAAATGAAGAGCTCAATTACTTTCATATATCATTGGATAAATTCTGATCTGCACACCTTTTCTAATTTCTATTTGCTTCTTTGCTTGGATAAAAGGGTTTTCTTGATATTTGCTTTGGTGATAGTTTTTGGGTAACTAGATGGTACAGTAAATAGTCAGGTGTTCAAGTCTGGTTTCAGAGACCTCCTTGCTGTGTGACCCTGGGCAAGTCATTTAACCTTGTCTGTCTCTGTTTCCTTAACTGTAAAATGGAGATCATAATAGTACCTTCCTCACAGGGTTGTTGTGAGAATCAAATGAGATAATATTTGTACAGTGCCTGAAACATAGTAGGTGTCATATAAATGCTAGCTGTTATTATGACTGCCCTGATCTTCATGCCTTTACAGCAGACAGATATTCAAAGTGTGGCAGACAGATATAATTCCAACCTGATACTCCTCTCAGAAACTGGAGAGAAGAGGGGCGGCGAGGTGGTGCAGTGAATAGAGCACCAGCCCTGGAGTCAGGAGGACCTGGGTTTGGATTCAGCCTAGACACCTAGCACACACAAAAATCCTAGCTGTGTGACCTTGGGTAAGTCATTTAACCCCAATTGCCTGCCAAAAAAATAAAAAAAGAAACTGGAGAGGAGTGTTTAGGCCACTGTGGTGTTTCTAGGGCCTGTCTACCCTACCCTCCTCCTCTCCAGCTTGGGTATTAGTGATTCAGGCACTACCCTTAGCTCAACTTTTCTCCAGAGAGGCAATGCAAGCCTCAGAACATAACTACCCATGCCACATCCTATACATTTAGAAAACCCGTTTATACATACCTCTTATACAAGCATTTGTATCCACTAGAGTGAGGAAGTATAGCCCTTGCAGTTACTAAAATCTCTAAACAAACCAAACAACTAATATTGATAAAGCACCTACTCTGTACCAGATACTATGTAGGCTGTATATCAATTGAGCAATGGCTCTTATTCTTTTAAATTTGAATACGTTTTTTACATATCTTTGAAATGAGACCTTCATTAGAGAAACTTTTTGTCCCAGTTCTTTCCCTTTTAATCTTAGTTTCACTGGATTTGTTTGTTCAAAACCATTTCAATTTTATATCATCAAAATTAACCATTTTATCTCCTGTAATCCTATCGAATCCTGGTTTGATCATGAACTTTTTTTTTCTATCCTTGGATCTGATAGACATTTTTTTTCATGTTTTTCTAAATTGCTTATGATGTGACCTTTTATATTTAGGTCACATATCTGCTTAGAGTTTAGTTTAGTATGAAGTGGGAGATGCTCTAAATCTATTTTCTTGCATACTGCTATCCAATTTTCCTGGAAGTTTTTGTCAAATAGGGAATTGTTATCCTAGTAGCTGGGATATTTGTGTTAATTGAAAACTAAAACCCTAGATACGTTTGCCTTTTTATGCTGTGTACCTAATCTGTTCTGATTGAGTTCTTGATTTTTTTAACCAACATCAAATTGTTTTGAGAATTACTGCTTTGTAGTATAGTTTAAGTCTAAGATCTGGCGCTATGAGGTTCCCTTATCTCACACCTCATTATTTCCCTTGAGATTCTTGACTTTTTTATTTTTTGCCTCCGATAAATTTTCTTATTATTTTTCTAGTTTATAAATAATCCTTCTGCAATTTGATTGCTATGGCACTGAATAAGTAAATTAATTTAGGGAGTATTGTTACTATTATTATATTGATTCATTCTACCCTTGGTCAGTTAATGCTTTTCCAATTATCTCCATTTGTCTTTATTCCTGTAAAGAATGGTTTGCTGTATTTATTTACTTCTTATATATGTCTTGGTATATAGACTCAAGTATTTCACACAATCTGTAGTTATTTTAAATGCAGTTTCTTTTTCTATCTTTTCCTCTTAGGCTTTATTGGTTTTATGTAGAAATACTGATAATGTGTGGGTTTATTTTATATCTTTCAAGTTTGCTGAAGTTATTGTTTCAATTTATTTTTTGACTCTTTAGAATTCTTTAAGTACACCATTATATTATTATCAAAAGTGATACCTTTGCTTCCCTTTAATCTTAACTTATTCTCTCAATTTCTTTTTCTTGTCTTACTGTGATAGTCAGCATTTCTTGTATCTTGCCAAATGGAAGTGGTGAAAATAGACATCCTTGTTTCATCCTTGATTTTCTTGGAAAGGATTCTTATTTATCTTTATTACATATAATGATGGCACTTGGATTTAGACATATACTATAGATATAAGCATAGATACAGATATAAATATAATTTTAGTGATTTGTTTTTTGATCTACCAATTCTTTAGATAAAAGTTGTTATTTAGTTTCCAGTTGATTTTTAGTACTTTTTTAGTAGCCTTTTATTTAATATAATTTTTATTGCATCATGGTCAGTAAAGAATGTATATAATATTTCTACTTTTCTGCATTTGTTTCTGAGTTGTTTATGTCCTAAG
>NW_027187323.1:694216-713614 GCF_028583685.1 Petaurus breviceps papuanus
ATATTTCTACTTTTCTGCATTTGTTTCTGAGTTGTTTATGTCCTAAGACATGATCAGTTTTTATAAAGTTTTTTTTTTGTAAAGGTATGTATGTATACACATTCAATAATCACCAGAGACCTATTATATCTAATTTTTCTCAAATTCTCATTCTGAGAAAAGTTTCTTCAGTTAAACGATCTCTCCTGGATCTATTTTCCAGGTCAGTGGTTTTCCCAATGAGATATTTCACATTACCTTCTATTTTTTCATTCGTTTGGATCTGTTTAATAATATCTTTATTTCTCATAAAGTCACTAACTTCCATTTGCTCCAATCTAATTCTGAAGGAATGATTCTCTTCAGTGAGCTTTTGAGATTTTTTTTCCATCTGGCAAATTTGGCTTTTTAAGGCATTCTTCTCCTCATTGCCTTTTTGAGCCTCTTTTGCCATTTGAGTTAGTCTATTTTTTAAGGTGTTATTTTCTTCAGTCAGGTTGTTGACTCTCATTTCATAATTTTCTTGCATCGTTCTCATTTCTCTTCCCAATTTTTCCTCCACTTCTTTTATTTGGTTTTCAAAATCCTTCTTAAGGTCCCCTATGGCCTGTAACCAGCTTGTATTTTTCTTGGAAGCTTTTGGTGCAGGAGTTCTGACTTCACTGTCTTCCTCCTGTTCCATGCTTTGATCCTTTTTGATCCCAAAATAGGAGTGTAAAGTTGGGTTGCTCTGCTTGCTTTTCTTCCTTTGCCTGTTATGTTGCCACTCAATTACTTGACTTTTGGGCTTTTTGCCATAGTAGGACTCTCCCACCAGACAGGGGAGCTTCGGACCAAACGCTGGGATTTTCTCAGCTGCCGAAGGTATTAGTTGAGTGCCCTCTCTGAAGCCTCCACATGCTCTGTCAAGCTGGTCACACACCCCAGGACCTCCACCCTAGACTACAATCCAGATCCAAGCAGGTTAAAGCAAGAGCAATTACCCCTCAGACTGGTAGCTTGGTCACCCTACAATCTGCAGGCCAGGAGCTGAGGCTGCCACATGGGGGCGCCTGCATGGCCACTGCACCTCAGAGACTTCTCACCTAGAGCCAGAACCCCTGGGAAGTCCTGTTTCTACTCTGCCATCTTGACTCTGCCCCCTGTATATGAATTCTAAGGAGCCTTTAACCCAAAAGTGAATATGTCCTGAGGCAGTAGAACAAATTCGCTCTAAAGAAGTGGGAGGAGCCCAAAGGGAAATCAGAAGAACAATAACAGAGGCCCCAACCCAGGGCCCTTCTTTCTCTACTCCAGACCTAAATTCCTTTATCATGGGGACAGAGACAGGGACTTCCTGGCCCAGCCTCAACTCCTCCTTCCCTGCCCTCCAGGCCCTCTGAAAGGGGAAGCTGAAAGGGGTGAGGACTTAATTGACTTGGCTAGGTCAGGCACACCCATACATACCCCTCTCCATAGGGAATTGAAACAGTAGATAAAAGATCAAGAAAGTTTTCCTTTCCCTAGGGTTGCAGAAGCTGCTAAAGTTTTCCCTTTTCAGGAAGTCCTACTGGCCCAGGGGATAGGTTATGTGAATGTCCCCCCCTTAAGCAGCACTGGAATTAGAACTTTTAAGAAAGAAATGAAGCAGTCAATTGAGGACTCAGGGGTCACTGATCAGGTTAATCAGTTTTTAGGACCCAATTTGTATACTTGGGGGGAATTACTATCACTCTTGGATGTATTATTTACTGGGAAAGAGAGGGGAGAAATTAGGTGGGCTGTTATGCAGGCTTGGGATGAATCCCAACTTATGGCTCAAGGGGGTCCAAGAGGTAAGGAAAATTTTCTCTCCGAGATCCCAGCTGGGATTACTATAACCCCATATATAGAGGGCACCTACAAGATCTTAGAAACATGGTGATCCAGGGAATTCGGAATGCAGTGCCTAAGAACCAGAATTAAAAAAAAAAAAAGTGCAGGAAATACAGCAGGACAAAGATGAGGCCCCATATGCCTTTCTTGATAAATTGAAAGAAAATATTAGAAAATTCTCTGGTCTAAATTTAGATGATCCTATGGCGCAAGTGTGGTTCATTTTATCAATTATGTATAGATTTTGTAATATTCAAACCTACTGTGAATTTTCTGAAGTTTTTAGATGGGACCCTGGGATTTGGGAATTTCAGGGTCATTCCACTTATCACAGATCAGATTAAGAAGGGAATTTCACCACTCCCCATGGGGGGGGGTAAGGGGGGAATGGGCAGCAGTTACTTCTTCAGCCTCTGAAGAAGTCTTACTGAGAAATCAGTCAGTCTCCAAACTGGCCTTTAAAGTTGGTAAAATTGATTTCTAGTAATTGGTTTTTAGTACAAATTTGGAATTTAGAATGGGAATTCTGGTAAATCTTTGTGGCATATTACAATTCAATGAAAGTGAATTGATGTTGAGGTAGGGGGTTTGGGGGCTACACTCCATGTTTGGATGCTTTGTCCAATCAGGTCCCCGCTTTTCATCTTTATGGCAGAGTTTGGTAGTCAATGTAAAGTTAGGCATAATGCAAGTTTTTATTCCCCTTAACACAAGGATAAATTCAAACTGCTTTTAAAGAAAGGAAAATCTTTTAGAAAAAATGTTCTGCAGAAGAGATCTTGCTGTTTTAATCTGAATTTGTGGTTTTTGCATGGCATAAGCAAAGCTAACATTTGTAATTGAATGTATAAGTAAAAGATTTAGATTCCTGCAGTATCACACTCTTCCAGACTGAGCATAATTAGGGAAGAGCTTGTGGGGTTTAGCCATTAACCTCTTTGCTTTCTTTAAGCAGAACAGTTATGTTAGCAAAAGAATAATAACTTGTGAGCTATCTTGTTTTATGGTTAAAAATGTAAAGGAAAGCTGAATAATCTGGATAATGGATTTGAGAGATTTGGAAGGATAAATAAAGGTTTGATTAGAAATATGGAAGGCATATAAGAAGGTTTGGGGACAAATGGGGATTTATCCAAGCCCCTCCTGTCTCTAGATAGTGGTCTGGATACCTTTGTATCAGATGGTTTAATTATGTTGAGAAGAGTGTGAGGAAGTATTTAGGAAAGCAGAAAGATTTGTAACTTGATTTTAAAATTAATAGCTCAATCATATTATAATCATATCTTAAACTGATTGTTGGAGCTTGTTATTTAAGATTTGATGGGACTGTTAACTGACTGTTCCTCTGAGTCTAACTCCAAGTATGGATATTAAGAAAAGCTGTCCAAGCTACCTGAGTCACTGGTCCATGATGCCAGACCCTGTGAAGGATGGGTATGGAAGGAAGGCCTGTGAAGGATGGGTATGGAAGGAAGGCCTGTGGAGGATGGGTATGGAAGGAAGGCCTGTGGAGGATGGGTATGGAAGGCCTGTGAAGGATGGGTATGGAAGGCCTGTGAAGGATGGGTATGGAAGGAAGGCCTGTGGAGGATGGGTATGGAAGGAAGGCCTGTGAAGGATGGGTATGGAAGGCCTGTGAAGGATGGGTATGGAAGACCTGTGAAGGATGGGTATGGAAGGCCTGTGAAGGATGGGTATGGAAGGCCTGTAAAGGATGGGTATGAAAGGTCAGAGAATGACTTTTCCGCAGGAGCTGAAGTAGGATTCTCCTGACTTAACCTTCCCAGGAACAACTGGCTGACTTTGAGCTTGGCTCAATGCAGATTGCAGCCTGGCATACATTTTGCCTGGAACTGACATTCTGAAGTTGGGGAAACGGTTCCCTCATTACAGTTTCATCCCTATTCTTGGTGGCAAATTTCAATAATCAAAAGTTTTGAACCAGTTAAAGTCTTGGAGTATTGTAATTTGGGAAATCTTTTTTTTTAATTTTTTTTAATGCTTTATTAACTTCTGATTTACATCATTCGTTTCCGCCAGATTTTGAGTTACAAATTTTCTCTCCGTTTTTCCCCCACCTATCCCCCCAAAACAGCAGTCCCACAGGATATCCCTACCTCCAATCTGCTCTCTCCCATATTTTCTCCCATACCTGTTTCAACTTTTCCAGTGGATTTCTATGCTTCAGTGCCTGTATATCTTTTTTTTCTTAATAACATGTAAGATGGTATTAATAATAGTATACACACACACACACACACATATATATATATATATACACATATATTTGAATATTTGATTTTAAAACCTTTAATTCCAGATTCATTCCCTTCCCCCCCTGCCACCCACCCCCACTGGGGAGACAAGCAATTCAGTATAGGTTGTACATGTGCGGCTAATGCAAAACAATAACATAGTAGATGTATTGTAAAAGACTGACTATATTTCCCTCCCTCCTATCCCACCTCCCACTTGTTCTATTCTCTACTTTGATCCTGTCCCTTTTCAAAAGTGGGTGCTTCCAACTTCCCTCCCCCCCAGCCTGCCCTCCCTTCCATCATCCCCCCTCACATCCCCTTCCCCCCCTATTCTTCTGGAGGGTGAGATCCCCTATTTAGTGTGTATTTCCCTCCCTCCTCAAGCCAGATTCAATAGGAATAAGGTTGACCCATTCCCTTTTGCCTTCCTATTCTTCCCCTCCATTGTAACCATTTTCCCTTGCCTCTTCTGTATGAGATAGTTGCCCCACTCTGTCTCTCCCCATCTCCTCTCATTATATTCCTCTAACCTCTTGATTTCAACTTTTAAGTATCATCCCTTCCTGTTAAATTGGTCCCATGCCCTCTATCTATGTATACCTGTAAACGTATATACACACATTCACATATGTATTCATATGCCCGCATACCCTCATATAAAGACATATATATATATATACACATACATATATATATATATACACATACATATATATATATATTTCTAATCCCTTCAACTACTGAGAAAAGTTTCATAAGTTACAATTATTGTTTTTCCATGTAGGAATGTTAATAGTTCAACTTTGGCCAGGTGGCTCAGCAAGCAAGAGCACCAGCCCCAGTGCCGGGATGACCCGGATCAAATCCGGGCCCAGACACCCAGCACCACACCCAGAAACAACAACCGGCCGTGTAACCCCGAGCAAGCCACTCAACCCCAATTGCTTTAAAAAAAAAATAGTTCAACTTTGATAAGTTCCTTATGATTTCTTTTCCCTGTTTACCTTCTCATGCTTCTCTTGCTTCTTGTATCTGAATGTCAAATTTTCTATTCAACTCTGGTTTTTTCAGCAAGAATGCTTGAAAGTCCTGTATTCCACTGAATGACCATATTTTCCCCTGAAACATGATACTCAGTTTTGCTGGGTAGGTGACTCTTGGTTTTAATCGCAGCTCCCTTGACCTCCGGAATATCACATTCCAGGCCCTTCGATCCCTCAGTGTGGAAGCTGCCAGATCCTGGGTTATCCTGATTGTGTTTCCACAATATTCAAATTGTTTCTTCCTGGCTGCTTGTAATATTCTCTCCTTAATCTGGGAATTCCAGAACCTGGCTATAATATTCCTAGGAGTTTTCTTTTTGGGATCTTTTTCAGGAGGTGATTGGTGGATTCTTTCAACCTCTATTTTGCCCTCTGGTTCTAAAACATCAGGGCAGTTTTCTTTGAAAACTTCCTGGAGGATGCTTTCCAGGCTCTTACTTTGGTCATGGCTCTCAGGCAGTCCAATAATTTTTCAATTATCTCTCCTGGATCTATTTTCCAGATCAGTGGTTTTTCCCATGAGATATTTCACATTGCCTTCTATTCTTTCATTTGTTTGGATCTGTTTAACAGCATCTTGATTTCTCATAAAGTCATTAGCTTCCATTTGCTCCAATCTAATTCTGAAGCAATGATTCTCCTCAGTGAGCTTTTGAGATTCTTTTTCCATCTGGCAAATTCGACTTTTTAAGGCATTCTTCTCCTCGTTGCCTTTTTGAGCCTCCTTTGCCATTTGAGTCAGTCTGTTTTTTAAGGTATTATTTTCTTCAGCCAGGCTGTTGACTCTCATTTCATAATTTTCTTGCATTGTTCTCATTTCTCTTCCCAATTTTTCCTCCACTTCTCTTATCTGCTTCTTAAGGTCCTCTATGGCCTGTAACCAGCTTGTATTTTCCTTTGAAGCTTTTGGTGCAGGAGTTCTGACTTCACTGATTTCCTCCTGTTCCATGCCTTGCTCCTTCTTATCCCCAAAATAGGAGTGTAATGTTGGAATCTTCTGTCTGCTTTGTTTCCTTTGCCTGCTCATTTTGCCACTCAATGATTTGACTTTTGGGCTTTTTGCCACAGTAGGACTCTGCCACCAGACAGGGGAGTTTTCGTCCCAAACACTGGGGTTTTCTCAGCTGCCAGAGGTATTAGATGGGTGCCCTCTCTGAGGTCTCCACACACTCTGGCAAGCTGGACACACACCCCAGGACCTCCACCCTAGACTGCAATCCAGATCCAAGCAGGTTAAAGCAAGAGCGATTACCCCTCAGACTGGTGCTTGGTCCCCCTACACTGTGCAGGCCAGGAGCTGAAGCCGCCATGTGGTGCTGGCAGGCTGTGCCGGCGTCTCAGCGGTTTCTCGCCCCAGGGGTAAAAGCCATGCACTCCCACTTACTGGGTCCCAAAGTCCAGACTGCACTGGCCTCTCACCTTGTCCTTCGCATCTATGTATTGATTAATCTGGAAACGGCCACAGCTGCTGCTGATCTGGAGTCCCTCTGGCTGGCCGCTGGTCAGGCCCGCCCTGGAGCTAAAGCCTCGGCGTGGTGCTGGGCTCAGCTCCCAGAGCGTTGCGCTGGCCGATTCCTGCTGGCCTGCTGGGCTGTTATCAGCGGGAGGTTAGCTTCTCTGTGTCATTTTGTGGGTTCTGCAGCTCCAAAGTTTGTTTAGAGTCCCCTTTTTACATGGATTGGGGAGGGTGGAAGCCGGAGCCACGGGAGGGTCGTGCTTCTACTCCGCCATCTTGGCTCTGCCACTAATTTGGGAAATCTTAAGCTTCCAAGTCTGTCTTTGTTTAAAAGGAAGTTTCAGTTGAGATTGTTTAAACTTGTAAGATTATTAACTAAGTTATTTTAGGCTACTATTTTAAAGCTAAAACCTAAAACTGCTAATTGATTACTGTATGTGGAAAGGAGGAGACTGGACGAAAACTTTATTCTGACTAGTTCTGCCCATTCAGAACAGTCCTCCTGCATGTATGAGAATTGGCTAAGCAGGGGCATCATTATTAGCCCTTCCCCCAGTCTCTCCTGCTTAGAATTCATATAAATTTTCCTTATGTTGTAAAACTGCCAAATCCCCTGGAAACTATTTCTGTTAGGCAAGGTCATTCAGCCTGGGAAAGGAACTTGCTTTAGTCATGTAGTTTGTAAATGAACCTAACTTGCTAAGAAGTTGCAAGGATTAAAAGGGATTTCCATAAATTAGCTTTTATATTTGAGAAGGAAGGATGGTAAATGGAATTCCTTACGTTTGTGAGACCTGATAAATCTTTATTGCTTATTACAGCTACAAGAGAATAGAAATAATTATAACTGGCTTTAAGCTGTGATTGGTGAGACTTGTTGTTTAAGGCACTTGGGACTATAACTAAATTTTATTTTGAGGTTGAATTTGGGTATAGTTGTCTGCATTAAATCAGTATCTGAGAGAAAATGCCACAAGCTACTCAGAGGGAATGTGATCCTGTACTGTGGACAGGTGGAAATCTACATTTGGTAAAGGCTGAAGGGACAATCTTAGCCTCTGTCTGGGATGGGCTCCCTCCTGGCTCAGTTTACCCATGGGGTTCCTTTGAAAAGGAATGTTCCCCACCTATTCCTGAGTCTAGCTTTGAGGTGGAACAGATACTGCATGGTTGAATATCTGTGACTTTACCTGAATTTAAACAGATCCAAGGATGTTTTATCCTGTCATACTTGGAATGTCACATGTCCCTGCTTTTTTCCTTCTATGGCAGGTTTCTATGATCAGAGCAAGTAGTCAGTAAAAGATGTGAGCTCTTTCCTGTTAGCATACTGGAAAATCTAACATTATTTTCATCTAGAATTAGAACATGTGCAGAAAGTTATGCAAACTGCTTAAGATCATTTTAAAAGTTTTCAACTAACTTTCTTCATAAAAGTTTAGTGATGGCCAGATAGCACAGAGAGTAAGAGCCCTGGCTCCAGTGTTGGGATGACCTGGAGATCGAATCCTGGGCTCAGACACTTAGCCCCCACCCAGAAACACCTGGCCGTGTAACCTTGAGCAAGTTACTTAACCCCAATTGCTTAGGGGCAGCCAGGGGCTCAGCAAGTAAGAGCACCAGCTCCAGTGTTGGGATGACCTGGGGATCAAATCCAGGCTCAGATACTTAGCACCACACCCAAAATAACTGGCAACTGGTGTAACCTTGAGTAACTTACTTAACGCCAATTGCTTAAAAAAAAAAAGTTTAGTGATCATTTATAAATCTTGAAACTGTTTTGAAAGAAGGGGAAAATACTTTCAGAAGAAATTTTTTAAATCTCTAGTGTGATTTCAAGAGGCCTACTAAAACTTTCATTTGCAAGATATATTTATTGCTAAATTAATGTAATGAGTTATAAAGCAGAAGAGATATTGCTGTTTTGATCTGTATTTGTAGTTATTCCATCATCTAAGCAAAAGTTAACATTTGTAACTAAATGTACATGTATAAGGTTCAATTTCTGAAGTATCTTTTTCTTCCAGAGTGAATATAATCAGAGGATAAACAAGCTTTGTGAAACAAGGATGTATGTCTACTATTTGGCTGTGAGGTTCAAGTCAGGAACCTCTTTTGTCAAAGGCAGTACAATTATGTTAGCAAAAGAATAAAAACTTATGAGGTATCTTGTCTATGGGAAAATGAAAAGGAAAGTGAAATAGTCTGAGTAATGGATTCTGCTAGCCCATACTCACCCCACTTCTGGTCAATCTCCTCTTACTCCTTTTTGGCCCTTGTTTGTTTAATCTCTTTGCTAGATTTGTGTCTTCTAGGCTCAGCACCCTTCACTTGCAGATGACATCTCAGGCTGAGTACCAACCACTGTCTGAGACCATGACCCATCACCCCCTGGACCTGACATCGGCCAGGTTGTGGACACTGGCTACAGACCCAGCCCCTTGAACAATGGGACCCTGTGAGGCAGGGACAGCTCTACGACCCTTCCCAGTGAGTAGCAATTCAGGAAGCTGAGACCATCGCCCCTTGTCCCCAAATGAATTTTGGGTACATCTGTTTAAGGGGGTGCTTGGGATCTATATTTGTGACATCAGTCTGTAATATCAGTTTGTAAAAATCAATGTGTAAAACCAGTCTGTAAAATCACATTCCCCACCCCCCAGCCTCAGAGCATTAACTCTGCCCCTTCCCCCTGCCAGCACTCTGCCCAGCAACAACCCATGAACTGTTTATTTCTGTTTGGAATAAGCTACACCTATGAATCCTTCACTAAACCATCTATAAACATTTTAGCTTAGGCAAATGTTATCTCCCCTTGTGGGCAGCTTCACCCATGAATCCTTCAATGCCTTATCTATAGGTTAATTCCTTAGCCAATTATACACATACTGAGTCTCTGTTAGCCTTGGTTCCCAACATCCATCTTGTCAAACATGACACTGATGGGTGGCAGACTAGGCACTTCTCAGTCAGCCCTTGACGGCTAGCTGACTTAGTGATGTTTCAGGCCTAAAACCACACCTCTAGGTAGCCCCACCTTGTGCTATTTCCCAGTGAATTATGGGCAATACGCCTCGAAGATGACATTAAAAGTATATGTTCCTTTAAGTACTGATCACTCCTTAACTCCTCCCTAATCCCACCCTTAATCACCTAGTTGACAAAATTGACATCTGATTTATTGCCTAAACTCCTTAAAAACTATACCTATGTCTTCTTTAAGTTTGCAGGTTCCCTAAGAACCCTTGCCTGCTGTAAAGCGTAACACTAAGCCTTTACAATCCTGACTCCAAGTCTGCTTGGGCCTACTGAATTCTTTCCAGACTGAATTGAAGGCATTCTGGTCATTGGTAAGGATCAGAGTTCCTGTATAACCTATTGCCATGCCCCCACTACAATCTACTGGATTAAATCTTTTTAGCTACTTCAGGGCCAGCTGATGTTCCCAGACAATTTATCTGACTTGGTGTGAGAAAATTTATTTTAATGCTTATTAAACCTCTGATTCTAAGTCTTTGTCCATGAAACTCATTTCAAGGACTGAACCTGAGAGAAATTAATATTAATAACTGATGATTTGGGGACATTCAGATTTCACCCTTTTTCTTTTATCCTCCTTTTAAGACCTCTGACTCTGGAGGTTGAGCTAACCTTCTCCTCCACCCAGACCCCATCTAGGTGGGGCAGCCATTGTACTCAGGCTTGTGTGGGGATAGATTCTTTGAATAGATTGCCTAAGGCTGGGGGTAACTCAGAATTAAATTACATAATCAAAGTTCAGGTCCAGCCCCTTATGGTAAAATTCATTTTCTCATTAATTATTAGCCAATCAGAGTTGATTGCCACGAGCTGGGAGCAGGAGGAACATTCCATTTCCAATGGGCATATAAGCCATAAGCCCGCAACCATGACTGTCTTTATTCTGAGATGGAGAGCCAAATGACCATCCTTTTATTAAAATGCTGGCATTATTAATAAAATGATTAAATTACCCAGAAATTATCTTTCAACCCTTTTTAAATACTACACACCCAAAGAAATCCCATAAGCTCTGTATAGGGATCTAGGGTGATGAGGCCTCTTCTTTCCCACTATCTTCTAGGACTTGCATGCAAAATCAAGCTAAGGTAAAGAACAACAGCTGGCAGGGCCATTGCTAACTCTACTCTTGCTCCATATTTCTGCCTTTATTATGACCATCCACCAGCAACAAAAGCACCAGTCCTTTTGTGCTGCATTAAGGCTAACACAAACCTTTATGATCTCCCTGTAATTGGAAAGCATCTTGAAAACCTTAGCTTCCTCCAAAGTTCAGCTCAAGTGCCAACTGTTCTGTGATGTGCCAAACTGTAGCTTTCCTTCAGGTCATCTTGTATCTACTTATCTGTGTACAAGTCAAACCCTACCCACTTCCATCACCACCACTCCTCTCCAGTAGAATGGTTCTTTTTTTTTTTTTTTGAGGGTGGAAGGCAAGGTAATTGGGGTTAATTGACTTGCCCAAGGTTACACAGCTAGTTAAGTGTCAAGTGTCTGAGGTCATATTTGAACTCAGGTCCTCCTGATTCCAGGACTGGTGCTCTATTCACTGTGTCACCTAGCTGTCCCAGAATGTAAGCTTGAAAACAAGGTACATCTCATTCTTTGTCTTTGAGTCACTACTGCCTAGTATTAGTGCCTGACTTAGAATAGGTGATTAATAAATGCTTTTTTAACTGAATTAGATTGGATTGAATTGGATTAAATTAAAAAGTTTGGTCACCTGAACTACCTCCCTAACTAGGCCTTGATGAGGGGGAAGGGAGGGAAGAGGAGAGGGAACGGCAATTTTAACAGAGAGTAATAATAGGTATTTCTTTGCTGTTTAGATAGTATCTTTCTCATAATAACCTTTGGTGAACAACCTAAGGCTCTCAGTATAAATATTGCTATTCACATTTTATAGATATAGAGAGTGAGGCTTAGATAAATTAACTAACTTGCCCAAATTCATAATGGCTAAAAATTGGAAATCAAGGAGATGCCTATCAATTTGGAATGGCTGAACAAGTTGTGGTATATGAATATAATGGCATACCTTTGAATACTTTTTGTTCCATAAGAAACGATGAACAAGAGGATTTCAGAAAAACCTAGAAAGACTTACATGAACTGATGCTGGATGAAGGGAACCAGGACAACCTTGTATACAGCAACAGCAACATTGTATGATGATTAACTATGATAGACTTAGCTCTCCTCAGCAATGCAATGATCTAAGACAATTCCAAAAGACTTGTGGTGAAAAATGTTAATCACATCCAGAGAAAGAACTATGCAGTCTGAATGCAGATCGAAGAAGACTATTTTCACTTTTTTCTTGTTTTTTTTTCTTTCTCCTGGTTTTTCCTTTTTGTTCTGATTCTTCTTTCACCACATGACTAATGTGGAAATATGTTTAACATGATTATACATGTATAACCTATATCAGATTGAAGGGAAGGAGAGAGAAAAATTTGGAACTCAAAATTTTGCAAAAATGAATGTTGAAAACTTTGGAAAAAAATAAAATACTATTAAGGAAAAATAAAATAAAAGAGCTGGGGCTCTGAAACCAGTGTTCTTTTCCCAGCATTCCAGTTGCCTCTTTCCTAGGCTCCTCTGGGTTGATCTGAATTTTTCTGAATAATCCAGAGTTTCATTACTTGAACTCTAGGCCTGATGACCCTCTCTCTCAAATGCTCAGCTTTAGCAGTGTGAAAGGAAACGATGCTGCTGGGATGGCCAGCCCATGCTGGTGCAGGGAGTCTTGATGGGCAGAATCTGTGAAAGGCAGCAGGCCAGGACTGACAGGTGCTCCTGCTCTCAGACTCACCCTCTATACCCACCCACAGCTCAGTGGCAGGTGGCAGCGGCCGCTAAAATGCTACTAAAAGCTGCAAACTCTAGAGAAGCTGGGGGTACAGCACAGATCTCTGGGTTCAGAGAGGCTGAGCATGGTTCTCTCAGCTTTCAATTCTGTCTGCAGGAAGCTTCAAAAGAGGGGTGGGACGGGGAAGGAAAGACAGGGAGAGGCTTTTGATAAACAGCTGCTAGGTGGGATGGGGTTTAGAGGATAAGAGGTATATGTAATAAAAGAGGAAGGGGCAGGGAACTGAAGTGAACCCTCAATGAATATTTTCTGCTCAATAGGTGGAAAATTTTACCTCCAAACTCTCAGCATCACATCCCACTCCCTAGTTCCTGATGAAGAACTCAACCCTGCGCTGACTGGAAAAGAGTGGGCTAGAGTATGAGGTCTGGTGGTAGGGAGATGTGATGAAGAGAGACCCCAATTAACTGCACATCTACCTCTAACAGGGCTTTAATGTTTCCCGAAAACAAATGCAGTCCTCCTGGCCAAAAGACTACTCTCTCTCTCCCAGCTCCTTCCCCACTTCCCAAAGCTTCCTGTCCTTCACTCCACCTGCTAGGACACACCTCTGCTTGCCTGAACCTAGTAGACTGGTAGAGTGGACCGGCAGAACTGAATAGAAAGCACTTTGACAAGCTGGAGCAAGTCCAGAGAAGAATAAGCAAAATGGAAAGCAGACTGGAGACTTGGCCATCCCAAGTGTCTGCGGTAATAGCTAAATACTGCTGCCTGTGGCCACGGGCCGGCAACCTGTACTAAGTGCTTTTCTTACCCACCATCGTGGCGTTCATTGCTATTGGATTTCAGAGCTTTTCAAGATGAAAAACACTCTCCAATTCTCATATTAATTGACCCTTCATCCCTTGTCTTGGCTACTCTAGGATAGGTGCTGTTTGCATAGTTGTTAATTATGGAAAAGATTATGGGTTCTAAGTCTAAAGGTTCTCCCCAACGAAGAAGAAAGAAAGCAAGGGAGCCCAATATATAAATATGAATCACGTATGAGACAGGTAATTATTCACACACAGAAAATGGAATACAAAGCAATACAGATTGTGAATTAAAACAGAATCTAGTCATTTATCCTTACTAGTACAATCAGTTAGGAAGTGAATATTTAAGCCTCATTGGGATAGTCACCAATTTTTTGCAAACAGTTCATATTTCATTTACTACCTCTAAGCACAGCCCCATCAAAACAGAAATTGGGATCTGCCTTCTAGAGGTTTCAACCTCCAAGGCTATTTACTTTTCTTGTTAAAAATGTTGCTGATTAGGGGCGGCTAGGTGGCACAGTGAATAGAGTACCAGCCCTGGAGGCAGGAGGACCTGAGTTCAAATCTGGCCTCAGACACTTTACACAAAAACTAGCCATGTGACCTTGGGTAAGTCACTTAACCCTAATTACCCTACCTTCCCCCCTCCAAAAAAAAAAAAAAAGCAAAAACAATAAAAATGTTGCTGCTGACACAACCACAACCTCTCCAGTAGATGTAGCCCTAGTGGCCAGCTCTCATAGTCCTTTCAGAACCTTTGGAGAGTCACAAGCCTGATGCCAGAGGAAAAGAAACACAAAAGGAGAAAAACACACACACACACACACACACACACACAACCCACAAAAAAAGACAGCTAGCCAAATGACTAATTAAGTCCTAACTAATTAGATCCATATAAGGAGAGAAGAGCCCATTCTCCTGAGGCAGGAAAAGACCTTTCCACAAGCTCCACCTCCAACTGAAATCATCTTATCTTCTCAAGAGCTACGTCCAAGGAACCCACTAGCCAGAAGCCATTTCTTTTTCTCACTGTGACTCTTCCTTCCTCATTTGCCTTTCCAGCTCAGTAATGGGAGGGAAGGGGAAGAATCAACCCTGTAGCCCACCCGAGAAACAGGCCACTGCACAGGATTCTACCAGCTTCAGAGAATATCTACGCATGTTCCAAGTGGAAGGGCCATAGAGAGGCACATTATATAAGGATCAGTTGAAGAAAGTCCAGGATGTGTAGCCTGGAGAAGAAAAGACTAGTGTTTTTGGAGGACTATCACGTAGGAGAGGGACTAGTATTTGTTTTGCTTGGTCCCAGAGGGCAGGAGAAGGAACCATAGATGAAAGTTACAGAGACGCAGGTTTGGGGTCCATCTCAGGAAAGCTTCCTAGCAATTAGAGATGTCCAGAGTAGCATGGCTGCCTCTGGAGGTAGCTGGTGGAATTCTTCTCCCAGATGACCTTCAGGGAAATGCTGGAAAACCCCTTGTCCAGGAGGGTGCAGGGGGATTTCTGTTTGGGTCCAGGCTGTCCTCTGAGCTCTAGGAGGGGGCACCAGTCCTGGAGTTGTCAGGACTTTTCCCCTTGGAGTCTCATATGGAGACCTCTAGAAGGCAGGTCCCAATTGGTGTTTTGATGGGACTGTGCTTAGTGGTAGTAAATAAATTTTTTACAAAATAGTGGTAGTAAATAATATGTTTACAAAAAATTAGTCGGGGCAGCCAGGTAGCACAGCGAGGAAGAGCACCGGCTCCAGTGTTGGGATGACCTGAATCAAATCCGGGCTCAGATACTCAGCACCACACCCAGAAATAACTGGCCATGTAACCTTGAGCAAGTTACTTAACCCCGATTGCTTTAAAAAAAAAAATTAGTGACTAACCCAATGAGGCTTAAAAAACACCTCCCAACTGATTGTACTAGTAAGGAGTCCCCAAACCTTCTCTTCCCTTGGAATCCTTCTGTGTCTTGCCCTGGCTGCTCCAGGCTTTTCTGAGGTTACCTTGTCCCAAAACCCATTCTCTGCCCCTTCATGTCAGAGTTTGCCTAGCTGCAGAGCAGTCAGGGATGAACACACTGACTCAAACTATAGCCACAGGAAGCAGCAGGCAGAGAAAGGTATGGAGAGTCTGTTAGAGGGGATCAAGTGGTTGGGGTGGCAGAAGATAGCAATGGAGAAGAAAGAACCACTTGGGGTAGTTGGTATATCTGTGTAGAGCAGAGACTGGTCTCGATGAGTCATTCCTTGGAGCGTGTTCAGAGGTGACTTTTCTGGTCCTGGTTGACTTTGTGGGAGTTTGGGGACTTGCTTCTGGTCCCATGGTGAGCAAGGCTTAAATTAAGTGTTAGTGTCTTAGTATGAAGTGACAAACAAGTGGTCTCGTGTTCCTCACCCTTTCTGTGACAATGGCATAGGGTGGGATGCTGAATCTGTCAAAAAAAGGAGAGCTTTCAACTGGTGGGCCCTTGGCTGAGACTCTCCCTGTGAGGGCACGTCAAGCATGTGGGCTATGCTTTTTCCCCTGCCCCTCATGCACACACTGGCTGAACTAGATCTATCTTCTCTACTTTGTTTTTCCCTTTCCTTAGTAGGTGCTTTGAACATGGCTCTGAAGGTGAATTGGAGGTGACCTTGGGAGTTCTAGAGATATAGGAGTCCTGGGCCCCATCAAATCAGAGATAACTGAGGGCCTGAGGGCCTGGGGAGCAGGGAGGAGGACCCAACAGCAACTCCAGGACTCTTCTTCTTCTTCCTTTTTTTTTTATTTTTATTTTTTTGCTTTTTGGAGGGCATTTGGGGTTAACTGACTTGCCCAAGGTCACACAGATAGTTTTTGTGTTAAGAGTCTGAGGCCGGATTTGAACTCAGGTCCTCCTGACTCCAGGGCTGGTGCTCTACTCACTGTGCCACCTAGCTGCCCCTCTCCAGGACTCTTCTAGATGAAAACCCCCAACAAGAAAATTGACCCAAGCCTAGCTGTTTATCAGTAGATATCTGCTAGAAGTTACTTGGACAGTATAAAACCAAGATGAAATTTGAAATACCTAATTAACAATATTGCAAACTGCTTTATGTTCTGATAAAGTTTAAGTAAAAATCTCTCATCAGATTTCTGAGCATTTGTGTGTTCATGTAGAGTCGATGATTTCCTAACAAAATAGTTATTGGTTAAGTTACTGAATCATATTTTAATTTGTTGTGTTAACACATGAGTCTTTTTATGTTTGGCATTCCTTTTGTTAGGAATAAAGTATCTGTCCCATACCTGATGCATATTGTACATTGAGTATCTTTTTTTTAAGTGAAAATTTTTATTAATTAATTTATTTTTAATTTTCAACATTCACTTCCACAAGATTTTGAGGTCCAAATTTTCTCCCCCTATCTCCTCTCCCCCACCCCAAGATGGTGTACATTCTGATTACCCCTTCCCCCAATCTGCCCTCCCTTCTATCACACCCCCCTTTAGCCACTTCCCTTCTATTTTCCTGTAAGGCAAGATAAACTTCTATATGCCATTACCTGTATATCTTATTTTCCAGTTGCATGTAAAAACAGTTTTTAACATTTGTTTTTAGAGTATCTTTTTTCCCCCTCTCTTTTTGGTGGGAGGCTCTAGATGTAGGTCTTAAGCAAATTTTGCCCCAAGTAGGGAACTTCATGAAACACTGAGTGTGAGAGAAAGGAGCCCCCTCTCATTAGAAGCCAGACTCCCCAGGACTGACCCTGGTTCAACTGCATGTCCACCACAGACTGAGAAGCGCAGCACCAAGCACACCACTAAGATCAGTGGGGCCAACAGTGTGTTACTCAAGTTAGACAAGTATTTTATCTTCTGTTCCCCCTCTTCCCTTAATAGAGTCTACAGGCTGTGGAAAGTAAGAATGGGAGGTTAGGGTGAGTCAGATTCTCTGACCCAAAACTACCAGCAAGGACTTGCTGGAACCAGGTGTCCTGACTCATTCAATTCCTGTGAGATATTTTTTATCTGGACTTTGACAGCAGATTAGGGAGAATGGAGGGACTCTGCCCTTACCAACAGGTGGTACCAGAACTCTGCCTGTTCAGTGCCCAACCATGCAGGGAATAAACGGGATGTTTCTACTGGCTCTCCTGCTGGGGCTGGAGCTGGGGTTGCAGGGGGCCTTGCCTCCACCCTGTGACAGGTACCTGGGTCTGGGGTCCAGGCTTTGGGGTTGGGAAGGAAGGCAGAAAGAGAGAAAGAAAACTTGAGATTCTAAGGGCCTGTGAACCTAGGCAGTTAGAGCCTGAGCCACCAGAGAGAAGGAGGGATTGTCAGCTCACTAGCATGGCCATGTGTGAAGATAGTTCCCTGGAGAGTTCAAGAAAGAAACTATCCTTGAGATATGGTCGTTCTGGGCACCTGGGCACCTTGGCCCCTCGTAAGGGGAGCACACATTACTGTGGGTGCAAAGAAGGTGAATGGTTGAAGCCAGGGTGAAAAGGAAGAAAAGTTAACAAATGATCATACCCCCCTCCCCTTCTCCACACCCACCCCTCAGTTTCATTGGTGCCCTGTTGTGACTTCCTTCTCCCTTGGTTTTATCTTTCGCCTAAGTTCACCTCGATCCACATTTTGAGGGTGGGGGATGCTGAGTGGGGACCCTCCTATGCGATTCTTCCCAGTCGCCCCCCTATAGGGAACCTACATCCATCAGAGGGCTTGCCTCTGATCCTCTCTGCTTTCTTGCCTGTGTGCATGGTGGTCCCTCTTCTCCCCCAGTCAGATTTACTGCACAGGTGAGCTCCTGCGGCAGGTTCAGATGGCCAAGCTCTACAAGGATGATAAGCACTTTGTCGACATGCCTCTGACCAAAGCTCCAGGTGAGCACAGCATGCATTGGGTCACGGTGGGAGGAGGGGGAAAGACCAGGCTAGGCGACTGGACTCTAATTCTCCCAATGGTCCTTGCCATTCATTGTCTCCCACTCTTGGCTAAAAAGTCAGCTTTCTAAATGTGCCAAGAAGCTGATCATCAGGTCCTGGAACCTTGGGGCCCTTAGGCTTAGGGGTGGAGAGTAGGCTGGGCTCCAATTCAAATTTCTGAATGATTGTCTGAGGAAAAGAGGCAGTAGACTTGATCTGCTTGACTCCAGAAGGCAGACCTGGGATCCAAAAGTGGGTGTTGCAGGGAGGCAGATTCAGAAATCAATACAAGGAAGAACTTTGTAAAAGGGACAGAGAGAATATGGGCCTTGGAGTCAGGACACCTGGCTTTGCATCTCAGCTATTGCAGAGACCACTTGGGTGACCACAGACCTTAAGTCCCTAAAGCTTTTGGAACCTTAGCTCCTGGGGCTGGTAAACTTCACACTATGTACATTACACAACTTGGACAAAAAAGGCTGCTAGAAATCTTTCCGAGCCTTTCTCTTGGTCAGTGACCTCCTTAGGAGATCTGCTTTTCCCAGTGGAGCAAAAGCCCCGGCAGATTTTACCAATCTGGAAAGCTTTTGAGTATATGACCAGTGATAGTTCACATGTCTGCTGCCCCAGGGTTAGCCTGGCTAAGCTCTGGGAGGGTCAGGAGCAGGCAAGACACAGCAGGGAGCAAGATCCAGACCACGCCCATCGCTAAGTTATGCATCAATCAATAGCACCTGCCACATAAATTGGCCTAGGCTCTGGGGCTGCTAGGGCTTCATGAAAACAATGGAGAGTGTGTGATCTGTGGTGATACCAGTGACAGTACAGATCAATCAGTTTGCTCCTCAGCAACCATTTCTCAGGCTTCTACTGTGTGCCACGTACAGGGCCACAAAAGTCCAAAAGTAGAATTCCCTGTGCTCTCAGGGAGCTTAGCTCTTCATGGTGCTGAAGGAATAAATTCAAGCTGTCCGCAAATAGGAGTTTAATTAAAAAAAAATATTCTGAACTTAGCAAATACCCAAAACAAAACAAAAAACTCCACATAAGCATTTTCATACATAGAGTAGAGCAAAAAGATTGTATACGAAAATGTGGATCTCAGTTCTATACCATTTGCTTTTTTTTGAAAAAAGGATATAATAAATTCAATCCATCATTTCCAATACTTTCTTCTCTGTGCCTCCTTCTAGACTACCTTTTCTTTTTCCTTCTTTATCTCTCTCTCTCTCTCTCTCTCTCTCTCTCTCTCTCTCT
>NW_027187323.1:713714-721740 GCF_028583685.1 Petaurus breviceps papuanus
TCCTTCCTTCCATCCATCCATCCATCCATCCATCCATCCATCCATCCATCCATCCATCCTTCCTTCCTTCCTTCCTTCCTTCCTTCCTTCCTTCCTTCCTTCCTTCCTTCCTTCCTTCCTTCCTTCCTTCCTTCCTTTCTTTCTTTCTTTCTTTCTTTCTTTCTTTCTTTCTTTCTTTCTTTCTTTCTTTCTTTCTTTCTTTCTTTCTTTCTTTCTTTCTACTGCCTTTTCTGTACTACTTTGTACATTTAAAAAAATGTTTCAATGTTCCCTCCCCCTTTTTTTTGGTGAGCCAATAGGGGTTAAGTGACTTGCCCAGGGTCACACAACTAGTGGTTGAGGTTGGATTTTAGCTCATGTCAGTAGCGCCACCTAGCTGCCCCATCTCTTCTCTTTTTTCTTTCTTTTTCTTTTTTTAAAAATTTATTCGCACCTACCACCACCACCCCTTCCCAAGCTAAATTTAAAAAATTATTTTTGTAGCAAATCAGCATATTCAAGCAAGGCAAATTCACACAGTGGCTGGGTTCAAAAACATTTGTCTCTTTCTGGAACTCTGAGGTTCAGAGTGATGGATTTTCAGGTTTTCCAGACAGGGCGCTGACCTCTAACCTCTGCAGTGTCCCAGTATGAGCCCCACTTGCTGAAGTCACTCCTGCTACCTTCCATTTCTTTACCAGTGTGAATTTATACCCCACGAGGGGCTTTCTTGGGGGAGCCCTCTTACTCTTTTTTTTTCTTTTTGGAAGGGGGAGGGCAGGGCAATTGGGGTTAAGTGACTTGCCCAAGGTCACATGACTAGTTTTTTGTGTTGTGTCTGAGGTCAAATTTGAACTCAGGTCCTCATGACTCCAGGGCCAGTGCTCTATTCACTGAACCACCTAGCCGCCCTTAAGCCCTCTTACTCTTGCTGCCTCTAGACAGGGAGCTCCCTGCAGATTGCATGTGTCATTGGTCATATTGGGAGACTACATGGGTTTCTAAAGTTGACTTTAGCTGTGAAACTCTGGGCAAGTCACTTAACCTCTCCCTCAGTTTCCTCAACTGCAAAATGGGGACCGTACAAGCATTTACCTCATGGGGTTGTTTGGAGGATCAGATGAGATAATACTTGCAAAAACAAACAACATTTGGCACAGTTCTTGGCACACAGTAGGCACTTAGTATATATTCATTCCTTTCCCCATTTTTGCGGTGTTTTTTTTGCAGTTCTGTAGTGAAAGAGGTTACTTACAATAGTTTTCCCTGGATTTCTTTTAATAATTATGCAATCTGGTGACATTTTAGAGGGTTTTTGGTTGTTTGTTTGCTGGAGTAGTTCTAAGGGAACTTTGCTGTTGCCTCTGTGTCTCAGCTGGAAGTTGGGATGGGCTTCTTAATAAGTCTGTGATCACTAAAGATCTTCAAGTAAAGGCAGTGAGATCAGTCCTTAGGGATTCATGTTTCAATGGAGGTTGGACCGGTCGGGTCCCTTCACTTCATGAAATCTTATCACTCTGTATGGTCGAGGCCATTTGAGATGTTTTGGGTTGCTCACTCCCCTTTTCCATTGTCTCTAGACCAAGTTCTAAGTGACTTTAATGAGCTCCTCCAGTTCAGCGGAGGCAACATCTCCCGGGACAACCTGAAAACCTTTGTTAACCAACACTTCAAGGGCCCAGGGCAAGAAATGGAAACCTGGATTCCCGAGGACTGGGATCCCAGGTACAACATCAGTGTGGGGTGATGCTCCATGAAGACAAGTCAGTCCAGGGAATATCCCTTTGACCTGAGGTTTCAAATAACTTAACACTGGGGTGCTTTTCTTCCAGCCCCAAATTCTTACAGAAAATTTCAGACAACAGACTTCGGGCCTGGGCAGAAGATCTGCATAATCTTTGGAAGAAGCTGGGAAGGAAGGTACTAGAGGATGACACACTTGAGATGGGGTGAGGAAGCGGCTAAAGAGAGGGGCTCTTCTGGTGGACATGGTCCTCCACCCTTTGATTATGAGGATGTCAGACTTACAGGCAATGGACTCATCCTATGCCCTTGGCTAGGCACAGTCCTTACCTCAAGATAGCTTAGAGCAGGAGGGGGAAAACCTGCAACCTCAAGGCCACATGTGGCTTCAAGATGGAGAAATGTGGATTCAGCCAAAGGGCTGCACTTGAGGACCTAGAGGGCCACATGAGACCTCGAGACCACAGTCCCTACCCCTGGTTTAGAGCTTGCCACAGACCAGCTTGGTTGGCACAGATGATTTCAGGCACATATCCCTGGTTACATTCACTTCAACCTTGTGAGGAAAGTCTCTACCTTTCAGTGAATCAGTTTCCTCACCCCTTATTCTAGTCTAGACTTTGGCCTTGGCTTCTTTCATGGTCATGTGACCTTAATGACTATTTCTAGTACCCCTGGAGCTTGTAGACCTCAGGCACATACCCTCTGAGGAATGAAGGCAGACCTTCATTTTTTCTGGTTCAAAGACCTATTTCTGTACCCTATAGCCCCTGTTTCCTATCTGAGGGAATTCTTTTAAGTTGTCAGCTCATTTCCAGAGTAGAGATGACAGGTCCTATATACAAATGCCATTCAGTTCTTTCTGGCTCAGCTTATATGCACATAGAAACTATAACAGACCACTTCCTTCCCTTCCCCCTCTCCGCCCCTCCCCCACGAGTTTCATCCACTCACAGGGAGGTCCATGCTGCTTTCTTCTTCCCTATAGATAAAACTGGAGGTCTCGGAGCAGCCTGACCTATACTCTTTAATCTACGTAGCCCACCCCTTCATAGTGCCTGGTGGACGCTTTATTGAGTTCTACTATTGGTGAGAGGCTAGAAACGCTCTCTTCTCTGGGGAGGGAGGAAGGGAGGGAGGGACACCTGGGTCCTGGGAGCAGCCAGGGAATCCTAGAGGCAGGGGGTAGTGGGAAAGTGCGTATGTGTCTGAATTACACAACACTCTCAGGCAAGAGGAGACCTGGCATGGTATCATGCCCCTCCCCCAAACTAATCCCTTTGTGGCCCAAGATGGCATGAAATAGAGGAAGAGGGAGGGTAGAGCTGGTGCTTGGATGTTATTCCTTTTTCTCCATCCTGAGGGAGGCAGTGCAGTTTAATGGAAAAACAAAACCCACTGGTCCAAGGGAACATGAGACCAGCTCTAGTACTGACTTTGCTGGGTGACCTTCATCACCTCCGCTCTTCTGGTGTCTGGGTCCTCATTTGTGGGATGAGGAGGTTGGACCACAGGACAGCTAAGGTCCCTTCCAGCTCTGATCCCTTCTTCCCCACAGGGATTCCTACTGGGTGATGCAGGGGCTGCTCCTATCAGAGATGCCTGGAACAGTCAAGGGCATGATACAGAACTTCCTGGATATGGTGACACGGTAAGAATGAGTTTGGGGGCCACTGAGAGGAGAGATGGTGGAAGGAGCTGGCGCCCAGGATGGGATAAGCTCTTCCTCCAGGAGCTTGGCTGGCCAGGGAGGCGATAGGGAAGCTCCCTTCCTCTAGGGCAGCAAATATCTCAGCAGGAATTCTCATCATCAGCTACGGACATATCCCCAATGGTGGTCGAGTGTACTATCAGCAACGGAGCCAGCCCCCACTCTTGACCCTCATGATGGACCGATACTTGGCATACACTGATGACGTGGACTTCCTCAGGTAGGTGCTGCCTGCCTCTTACAACCTAAGAAGAATCACAGGGCTATCAACCTGGCAACACGCTCTTCTTACAAGGGCTCTGTGAGGTTGGCAGTAAGAGTGTTACTGTCCCCATTTTATAGATGAGGAAACTGAGATTCAGAGACATCAAAAGAAGCAATCAAGGTCACAAAAATGTTAAGAATCAGAGTGAAGGGGCGGCTAGGTGGCCCAGTGCTGGCCTTGGAGTCGGGAGGACCTGAGTTCAGATCCGGCCTCAGACACTTAACACACACAAACAAAAAACCTAGCCGTGTGACCTTGGGCAAGTTACTTAAACCCAACTGCCTTCCAAAAAAAAAAGCAAAAAATAAAAAAAAAGAATCAGAGTGAAAATTTGAACCCACATCTCCTGATTCTGCCTGTTCTACTAAGAACACATTTCTACAACCTTCTTAGGCTCACTAAGGGTTTTCCTCACAATGACCCTGTGGAGTGGGCCACATGTGTGTTTAATCTCCATTCTAGAAACAAGGAAATTGAGATCCAGACAGGTGCTTCCAGTCACAAAGCTAGTAAGCACTAGAACTTTGATCTGCACCCAGATCCCATCACTTCATGGGAGGCAGTGTGGATTAGTGGCTAGAGAGCTGACTTTGGATCTGGGAAGACCTGCCTTGGGTTCAAATCCCACCTCTGACACAAAATGGCTATGCAATCTATTACAAAGCCTGTCAGTGATCTAAGCAGCTCCCTTAGATGCTAAGTTGCAGAAAACATGCTGACTTGCCTTGGTGACGGAGTTTCCCCATCTGGGACTTCCCTGTCTCAGGGAAATCATAGGCCAAGGTCCTACTCCTGTCTCTTGATTCCAAGCCCAACAGTCTTTCCACAGCACTACAGTATTCTCCTGCCACAGCTATTTTACCAAGTAAGACACAAGTCTTAATGACCTCTGCGGGGATGACAAGACAGAGCCAGAGAAAGAAAGATAAGAAAGGGAGGGAGGGGAAAAGAAAAAACAGAGACAGAGATGGGGGGGAGGAGGAGAGAAAGAGAAGAAAAAGAGAGAGGAAGAGACAGAGGGAGTCAGAAACAAGACAGGGTAGACAGAGAGACAGAGAGAAGTAGAGACAAGGAATGAGAGAGACAGAAAGAGGAGAGACAGAGACAGAAGAGGGGAGAAAAGAGAGAGAGCAAGAGCAGTAGAGATAGAGGTAAAGAAGAGGAGAGAGACAGAAAGGGAGAAGGGGAAAGGGAAGGAGACAGAAAGAGGAAGAGAGACAAAAAAGACAGAAAGACACATGTGGCTTGGAATGCACGTGCGCGTGCGCGCGCGCGCGCGCACACACACACACACACACACACACACAGGATTGTTCAAGGGACAGGAAAATAATGGCCCTGAGCTCCTGAGCAGTGGCTGAGCTGATGCCTGGTTCTTCAACTCAGAGAGAACATTGGAATCCTGGAACTGGAACTGAACTTCTGGATGCGCAATAGAAATGTCAACATCAGCCATGAGGGGGAGAACTATATCCTGAATCGCTACCATGTACCTTATGGGGGGCCCAGGTGAGGCAAGATTCCTTCTCTTATGTTCATAATCACTGGAGAGGTGGCTAGGTGGTGCAGTGAATAGAGTATGGGCCCTGGAGTCAGGAGGTCCTGAGTTCAAATCTGGCCTCAGACACTTAACACTTACTAGCCATGTGACCTTGGGCAAGTCACTTAACCCCAATTGCCCCTGCAAAAACAAAAACAGCAAAAAACAATCACTGGGTTGTTTTTTTTGTCTATTTATCTATCTATCATCTTGTGATAGTAATGGCAATTAAAGATTCCCCAGCAATTCTCTCAGTCTCTCTCTCTGCCTCCATGAGGTGCTGCTTCCAAAAAGTTCTTCTGCCTCTCTCTTGTCTCTCCCAATCTACGTCACCAGCTCCTCCCAGTTCAGGACTCTCTTTTCACATCAACAAGTCCATCCCACAGGTGGGATTAACAAGCTCTGGGTTTTAACACAATCAGTTTGAAAACCAAGCCAATACAAGGGAATCTTTAATTGCCATTACTATCACACATCTATCTACCTATCTTTCTATATATCTATCAACTTCCACCCATTGCTTCTAATGGGGAAGAAGAGAGCAAATATCATCCCTCTTCTACACGTCAGCCCTTCAAAAACTTGAAGACCGCTACCATGGTTTCCCTGTACTCCTACCCCCAAGTTTTCTCTTGTTCAGCCCAAATAACCTCTATTCTTCAACTAAGGCATTCATCTAGCACGTCTCAAGTCCCCTCACCAGCCTGGTCACTGTATACATGCTAGGTTGTCCTTCCTAAAATGTGCCCAGAATTAAATACAGTACTTTAGATGGGAAGGCTGAGCAGAGCAGAGTAGGACTGTTACTTCCCTTATTCCGGACACTCTACTGAAAGACTAAGTCCTTGTCCAAGGTCCATAACAAGTCAATGGTGGGCCCAGGACAGGGCTGTGATGGAGCCAGCTCTGACAGACTTGTGAGAGTCAATGGTTAAATTTTCAGTAGGAACACTTACACCTCAGAAATTGGCAATTACTACAAATCAGAGCTTGTTTTCTTATTTGGTTGATTGTCTAGACTGTAGAAAGTGTTAATATTACAGATTAAATTTAAAAGTTTGTATACATCTTTTTCTCCTGAAAGTGGTTGTTAAAAATTTACCCAGCACACCCCTGCTTTGCTCCCTGAACATTGCTTGAACTCAACAGAAAGGAGCACAGTAGGAGGCTCAGGGAAAGAAGTCGTCACCAGACCGGAGGCTAAGGATAATGCTAATAACAACAGCTGTCATTTCTGTATCATTTTAAGGTTTCCAAAGTGCTTTACATCCATTATCTTTTTGGGGGGGCGGGGGGGGAGGCAAGGCAATTGGGGTTAAGTGACTTGCCCAAAGTCACACAGCTAGTAAGTGTCAAGTGTCTGAGGCTGGATGTGAACTCAGCTCCTCCTGATTCCAGGGCCAGTGCTCTGTTCACTGTGCCTCCATTATCTTATTTGAACCACACGATACCCCTGACCCAGGGCCACCCCTAATCTCAGCACCTACCCTGTCTGGCCACTGGTTAATGACCCTCCTAGCCAAGATGTCCTGGCCTCCCCCCGATCCCCACCATCCCTTCCTTCAGGCTGCTCTTTTTTTTTCCCCATAGGCCAGAATCCTACAGCAAAGACGAAGAATTGGCAGAGCTCCTACCAGAAGGTAAATAGCAGCAGCATTTACAGCAGAAGACACATGCCAGACTGAGTCTCTTACCCCTTCAGGAAGCATTCATCTATCTGGATGGTGGCCCCATCAATGTCTCTTCCATATTCATGCTGTCTTTATACCCCATTCACCCTGACTTATCCCGTGTCCATCACATCCAGAATCCTGACCTTTTGCTGCCTGCTTCAGTCACCCTCCTCTGCCCACACAGATGCACGGGAATCCCTGTGGGCAGAACTGAAGGCTGGAGCTGAATCGGGCTGGGATTTCTCGTCCCGCTGGTTTGCTGGCAGCAACTATTTGCTTGACACCAAGACTAGTCAGGTAGTTCCGGTTGATCTAAATGCCTTCCTGTGCCAGGTGGAGGAGTTACTGGCCAACTTCCATACCAAACTGGGTAAGGGGCTCCAGTGAATGTCCTTATTTAGGGCACAAAGACTCTGCCTGGAGTTAAGACCCAGTTTCTCATCGGGGCTAAGCTCTTCTATATTTCTGAGGGAGATGTGTGTATTCACGGGGCCCTTTTGTCAACTCCAAAGTCCTCAGGCCCTTTCCCCACTCTCAACTGACCCTGCTCTTTCCTTAAAGGGAATGCGAACATGGCTCAGTACTACATGGAGGCCCAGGCTCGGCGGAAGGCAGCCATGAAGGCTCTCCTGTGGAACGAGACCTTGGGCAGCTGGTTTGACTTTCACTTAGAGAACGGGCAGCAAAATCATGTGTTCTATCCTTCCAACCTCAGTCCACTCTGGGCAGGTTGCTTCTCTGATTCTGACACAGCCAGAAAGAATGTAAAGTACCTAGAGGTAAGGATGAGGGGTCTCAAAGAGAGGGAGGCTAGATTCCTGGACCCCAAAGTATTATGGGATCATAGCTCTACAGCTGAAAGGGACCTTAAAGACCATCTTGTCCATCCCCTTTCATTTGAAGGATGAGGAAACTGATGCCCCGGGGAAGTTGAGACTTGCCTAACATGCCCCAAGATCTCTGCCTCTGACTTGCTATTTGAGCTGCTTCTTTCTGGGTCTTGGTTTCCTCATTTTCTGTAAATAATGGTATAATTATTACATAATTTATATATTATATTATGTTGTTTTACATTATATTATATTATATATAAATAATGAATAATATAATGGGAT
>NW_027187323.1:721840-727022 GCF_028583685.1 Petaurus breviceps papuanus
AATTAATTAATTATTATTTAATTTAAGAGTTTTTAACATTATATTATATTATATATAAATAATGAATAATATAATGGGATTGGGTTAAGCAGGGATGGGGAACCTGCAGCCTTGAGGCCATATGTGGCCTTCTAGGTCCTCAAGTATTGCCCTTTGACAGAATCCAAAGGGGTCGCACTTGAAGACCTAGAGGGCCACATATGGTCTTGAGGCTGCAGGTTCCCCACCCGTGGGCTTAGGAGATTTCTCAGAACCCTTCAGTTTCTAAATCCTAGGATTTTTAGAGGGCAGATGGCAGCTTCTTTCCTGGTGTCTCCCACTAAGATGGAATCCCCACATCCACCAGTGGGCAGCTTTGAGCCCAGCAGGCCAATCAAGAAAAGCTCTGTGATGGGGACAGTATGTTTGGTCCCAGCTAGATTTCTTCCAGTCCCCCTTTTTGGGAGTCTGTTCCCTGAATCACAAGCCCAGGTCTTCTCCCATTCTTCTCATGGTCATCTTTGGTTCATGTAGGACAACAACATATTGACCTACAAGCATGGGATTCCAACCTCCCTCCAGATAAGTGGCCAGCAGTGGGACTTTCCTAACGCTTGGGCCCCTCTTCAAGACCTGGTTGTCAAAGGTAATAAACATTCCAGTAGTGGGCAGGGAGGAAGAGTCCTGGGTCCTACTGGGCAAGGGGGGTGGAGGAGACTGGATGCTTCCTGTAGGACAAACTGAGTTCCATTCCAGGATAACAGGCCCTTGGCACAGCATCTTGGGGTGCATCAACCCAAGTTACTGCTGATCATGGAATTTCTCTGTGCCTCAGTTTCCTCATCTATGAAATGAAGGGGTTGGACTAGATAACTCTTTCCAGCTCTAATTCTGGTATAGTGGCTAGAGCTTTGTATGTGGAGTCAGGGAGTCCTGGTTTCAAATCCTGCCTCAAATAATTCCTACGACAATCACTTTAACCTTGCTAAGCTCCAGTATTCTTATCTGTAAAATGGGAATAACACTAGCACCTATGTCACCGGGTTGAGTGAGGCTAAAATAGGAGAGTGTCCATAAAGTACTTTGTAAACCTTTAAGTATTCTATAAAGTCGAGCTTTGATTACTTGATCCTTCTTCATCCCAGGAAAGCCAAGTGAAGACAGAATGGGTTCAGGGCACTAGACCAGTGGGCATATGGGCCCCTGGCCTTCGGGAAGGGCTCTGCTTTGGTCTTACTGACCCTGTGTTCAGGCCACAGCTGCCTCTTCCCCTATTTTTCAACCTTCCCATCCCACCCCACCCCTGCCCTGGCCCCCGGGATGAGGGCAAAGGCTCTGGGAGCCAATTAAGAACCTGGCTGGGATTGTGGGGACAGGGTTAGCAGATTCCGGCTCAGCCCAGGCAAAAGAGGTGGCCTTTCAGCTGGCCCAGAACTGGATTCAGACCAACTTTGCTGTCTATCAAAAGAACAAAGCCATGTATGAGAAGGTAATAAGGTCTTCCTTAGTCCCCTGCTGAAGGTCCTTTGGCTTATGCCATGATTGGGTGGGAAGGTGCTTCATGATTTGGGGGTATAGGGACAACAGCGGCCTCCCATGGCCATTCACTAGAGTTGCCAGTCCTCAGCCTGGTCCTAACCCTGAGGTTGCATCAAAAGTTTGGGGACTGGCAGCTGCCTTTAACCCATGCCTCTGTCGCTTCTTCCCACGTTGTCTGATCACACGGTTCAGGGTGGCAGAGTTTACTTTAGTGGTAGAGGGGAGGTTGTCTGGGCAGCACTGACCTGACCATTGTCCCAACCTCATCCTCTCCAGTATGACATCAGCACTGACTCTGGAGAGCCTGGTGGCGGAGGAGAGTATGAAGTGCAGGTAATGTGCCAGCCACCCAAGGCTGGGTGGTTTGGGAGAGGCAGAATGGGGGGACGGGGGACGTGATAAGATGGAGGGTGGTTGGTACAGAAGGAGAGGTCTGTGAGATAGACATGGGGCCTGGCCCCAATGACAGTCTTCACAGAGGACAGCATGCTCTCCACCTGACTGGCTATTCTTCCCCTATCCCTAGGAGGGCTTTGGCTGGACCAATGGGGTTGCCCTGCTGTTCATGGATCGCTATGGGGACCTGCTGACTTCTGGGTCAGGACCCTTGCTGCCCCGTCCCAGCTGGCTGCTTTTGGCCCTCCTGCTTCTGTGCTTGCTCTGCTGAGACAGAAGCACTCAGCCTGGGAATGTCTTGCACTGAGTCGCCATATTCCTTGGGAATACATGACTCCCCCAATAGAAGGCAAGTCCCTCCTGGGCAGAGACTTCACTTTTGCCTTTGTATCCAATAAATCTCTTCTCATTGTCATCCTAGCCTCAACACCTTCACTAACTATCCATTTCTGAAGGCCAGGGGTCGGGCTAGTGAGGCTAGACTAGAATGGTCCAAGGTGTGGATGACAAACTGAGTCACTTCAGGGCCTGAGCATCCATTGAAGGGCCATAATGTACTCCATAAGGATGACCTCCAGAGTCACTGTTCTCTCCTCTCCCCAAATCAAGCCCTTCAGCTGATTATTTCAAATGCTTTATTGTTTCTGCTGAACTGCTTACAAATACTGGAAAAAAAAAAACAACAATCAATCCCAGCCTGGACCCAGGCAGCTCAGGCCTTGGGCAAACAGGGAATAAAGGCAGGAAGGGAAGGTAGTCTGGACAGAAGAGGGATTAGTGTTAAGGCCTAAAGGGCTGGAACCAGCAAGGGTGGGAGCCTGGTCTTCCCTGCCACATTCCTGAGGCCAAGAGGGGTAGGGGTAGGACACAGATAGCTGGCAGGGGGTGCACATTTCACCCCCCTAGCTGGTTCTTTCCACCTTGGTACTACTATTCTCTTCCTGGAAGTGTGGGTGAGCTCTTCTCGTCCCTGAAAAAACAATCTAAAAAAACCTTTCCTGGGCCAAGGATATGGCTCAGGACATGCTCCACCACCTACCCAGACCCTGTGGCTCCTATTTGGGTCTCTATACCCCCAGATCCTGGCAACCTCTGGCTCTAGTCAAGGCACGAGTGGAAGGGGAAGGGGCCCAGACCTAGGGCCAGGTAGGGCTAGTGCATTGGGGCCCAGTGGTAAGATAATTCGGTGGGGGAAAGGGGGTGGGTGGTCAGGTCCCCTCTCCCCAATGTAAGATGTTCAAGGGCCTTAGGATAAAGAAATCTTGAGCAAGTAGCCTTGGGAAGACTCGGGGGCAGGGCTCACAAGAGATGTCTAGAGCCACAGGGAGATGAAGATAGAACAATGGTGGGGATGGGATAGGGGGCACAGCTATGACATGGGCACGGCTCTAGATTGCTGGAGATCTGGCTGTGACCACAGTAATGGTACCACTTCCTCTGTCACAAGCAAAATCATAAAAAATAAACTGGGGGAGGGGGGGGAAGGAGGAGAGAGATCAAGGGGTCTGGGGAAATAGAGCTCCCCACCCTTTTACCTCCTCCAGGATGTGGCCTGTGCTCAGCCCTCAGGGCCCCTGGAAATGGGGCTGAGATGAAGAAGGGATCTTTGGCAGATTCTGGTACCTTAAGCATATCCTTTCCAAAAGAGAAAAGGGGCCAGGGAGACATAGGGGCCTTATCCCGAGCTGAACTGAGAGCCTTGTCTGTCCCAGACGCCAGCCAGCACAGGCTCACTTCCACGGCCCTCAGCCCTGATCACGTCCTTGGAGGGCTCCTGAGGACTCTGCCAGGTGCCAAGACCCAAGGAGGACACACACCCACATCCCTGCTTCCCCTTCTGGCCAGCTCCCAGGAAGCTCAGAGCCTGGCATCTCAAAGGAGTGAGAAGCCTCCTGGATGTTAACAAAGTGTCTTATAAAAATCATCAAAATCAGGCTCTCCCCTCCCAGGGGATTTCTAGGAAATATCCTGGTAGAGTAAGTTCCAAGCCTCAGGAAAGATGTTCCCCTAGGAACACTGAGGCTGACCCCCAGGAGCGATGGAGGTGGAAGAGGGGAGGGGCTGATGGCTGGGTGTGACTCCTCCCCTACGGAGAGGAACACAAGGGGTGGCCCCATCACCTCCTGGTCAGTTCATGAACTGGGTGTACCCCTCAGCCCCGGTGACAATGACGTCCATCCAGATGCGCATAGCCTCAGGGGATGGTGCCACCATATAGTACAACCGGTCATGTGTCTTGACACAGAAGGTTAGGGCTGGGTTGGGACTCTGTGGAGGAAAAGGAAGACAGGCGAGTTAAGTCTGAGACTAGGCACAAGCCCCCGACCCTTGGCAGGCTTGTGCCTGACTGGCTGCCAGGCCATCTGTCAGCCCCCCAGCCTAGACCTAACGCTCGTCTTTCGTGAAGGCACTTGGGTTTGAGGGCTGAGCCTTGCTGGCTGGCATCCAGGTAAGCATGAACAGATGGGTGGAATCAAAGCCTGGCACCTACCCCACCTCACCTGGCAGCCTGTCTGTTCAGAAATTCCCACAGGTGCCCCCTTTCAACTCCCCCTTCCTGATCTCTGTCTCGACCATCCTCAGAGCTTATTTCTGGGCCATGCTCACAGGGCAGTTCTAGGAATTTCCCCTCCAGCCCCCACCCATCAAGGACAAAGCTTTGAGAATCAGAGACAGAGCAGTTTCAGAGAAGGCCACTCATTTGCCTCCCTAGGAAAAGGAGAGGGGAGGAAGGAGGGACCACTAAAGAGAAAGGCCAATGCCAAGCAACCCTGTCCACCTATAGCACAGGCCCCTCACTCAGAAACAATGCAGAACTGAAGGTTAAACACACTTGGGCAGCTGGGATCTCAGTGGTCAGGAAAGTAAGGAGTTGTAGTTAGAGCTGGGAGCTTGGCAGGGTTAGCATGGGGATCAGGGTCAGGCTTAGGGTGTGAGTGCTTCTGACTCTCAGGAGGATGGCTGGCTCCCAGTTTCAGGCATGGCCCTGCCCCTCTCTACGTGCAGGCCTCTCAAATCAATTGTCTTCCTTTCCCAAGCTTCTGACTTCTGGGCCACCCTCTCAAATACAGCCTCTTAACCTTAAATCTGCTTCCTCCGACCCCCAACCGCACACCAGACAGGGTAAAAGACAGACAGCTGTCATTCACAGAAAGCAGGATGAGGCATTACGGGCACGGTATTCTAGGAGAACACTATTGCCCCTCATCTGCTGGCCTGGGCAGCACCATCAGCTTGCTGACCTCTCCCTTGCTCCTCTGTCTCTGAC
>NW_027187323.1:727032-785688 GCF_028583685.1 Petaurus breviceps papuanus
TACTGCCCCATACTCCCACCTCAGTGGCCTCAGTCTACACGCCCCCCGCCCCTCCCCACCCCCCCCGCCCCGGCTGGTGCTCTCAGAAGGCCTTCCTTCTCCCCTGCCCTCACCTTGGCAGCACTTCGAAGGTGGTCATAGTACACTTCCTCAATGGCCTGGAAATAGATCACGCCCTTGAGCTTAGTTTCATGTTTGTCTGTGAAGAGAAGAGAAGAGACAGGGGCTGAAGAGTAGTGCTCACTTGACAAGGAAGACCTGGGAGATGCAGGTAGGTGGGAGTCCCAGGGCTCTGCCACTGATTTCCTGGCCTGCCTCACCACAACCTCTATGGACCTCAGTTTTCCTATCTGTGAAATGGGGAGGACAAACCTTGCCTATCCTCTGGCCCCATCCCTACCTCCCCTTCCCCCTGTTCCCTGCCTTCACTGAGCTGTCTCTTCCAGGATTGAGATGCAAAATCTCAGTCTTTAGAAATAAATCATTTACAACCTCTGAGCCAAGCATGAAGAGAACAACATGCTAGAGAGAGGCAGTCACAGGATTTCAGAGGTAGAAGATACCCCAGTGACAGTCAGGTGGTGCAGAGTATAGAGTGCCAGACCTAAAGACACTTACTAGCTGTGTAACCCTGAGCAAGTCACCTGACCTCTGACTGACTCAGCTTCCTCATCTGTAAAATGTAGATAAAAATAACACCTATACCCCCTCCCCAGTTATTGTGAGGATCAAATTACATAATAATTGTAAAGCACTTAGCACATTGTAAGCACTACATAAATGTTAACTATTATTATTATTTTAGAGGTCAAAGTCCCTCAAAAAGTATGCCAAAAAGTGGTTATCTGGCCTTTGTCTGATGACATCCAAGGCAGAGAGAAACAAGCTCCTACCTCCCCAGGAAGCCCGTTCCACCTGGAGAAAGCTCTCTTAAGAAAGATTTGGGTTGCTTCCTTTTTGAAAGCCTAAATCTGCCTCCTGAAGCCTTCACTCATTGCTTCTGGTTCTGTCCATTCGGGTCAAACAGGGCAAACCTACTCCCTGTTCCCCACGGGAGCCCTTCAGTGACTGCTGGGAGGAATCATCTCCACCCTTTCCACATCCACCAACAAAGTCTTGTCATCTCTGGGCTAACTAATGCCCACTGCTTCAGCTCACTCTCCTAGAGAGACGGGACAAGGGGAGGGCACAATGGGGCACAACGCAAGATGTCTGGCACCCATAAGAAGCCCCACAAAATGCTCTGCCAGATTACCTTCATTAATAATAGACTATATTCCTGTGTCACATTATTAAACACTTTCCTCAATAAATCCTGCGAAGTGGGTAATACAGGAAGGCATTTAGCTGGCAGAACAGATAGCATGCACCAGCAGGAGGGGCTCTGAGGACATCTGAGCTTGAGCCCTGCTTCACAAATGTATTAGCTGTGTAACCCTGGGCAGATAACATTATCGCTCTCAGCCTCAGTCTGCCTCATCTTTAAATGGGGTTAATAATAGCACCTACCTTAAATAACAGCTATGAGAATCAAAATGAGATAATTTGTGCAAAGCATTGTTCTTAAATCAATATATAGTTATTAGCTATTATCATTCCCCATTTTACAAATGGGTAAACTGAAGACCAGAGAAGTTCAATGACTTGCCTATAGTCTTACAGGAAATAAGTAGTGGAACCATAGTGAACATATAAAACTTCAGACTACAGGCTCTTTCTACTTCACCCACTGGGTTAATTTAAAATTTAATTTTTAATTTAATTTTTTAATTAAACGGGGAAGCAGAGGGGAAGGAGTAGCCTGTCATTTATCTGAAGGTCAGAATGCTAGTAACACAATCAGGAGCCCAAACATAGGTTTAAAAAAATGCTTACTGTCTCAGGGAGGGGAAGGAGAGAAAAAAATTGGAACTCAATACTTTAAACAAAAAACGTTTAAAAATTGGGAGGAACAAAACCCAAAAACCTTTGCGTAGTCGAGATCAGTTTTAAAAATGGGAGGAACCTGGAAAGATCATTTGGTTCAACCTCTTCATTTTACAGACAAAGAGGATGGAAACTGAGAGCAGATGGCCCAGGCTCAAGTCTCCACCCAACGGCCAATAAAAGGTTAGACTGTGTTCTGTGTAAGAAGGTAGGCAAACATATGACACTTCTTAGAAGTGTCTAGCTGAAGATGACCATATCAACAAATTTTGGAGTGTATGGAAGCAAAAGTTTAGCTACCTCAACATCAATGGGGCACTTGAGGCTGAATGTGGTGAAATGATTACCAAATTTGGCCCCAGAGATATAGGAGAAGGATCTCTGGTCATCCTGTGGAGCTGGGGGATGATGGGTATGGAATACTGCCAATAACGTTTTCAATGTTTTGATTAGTTTTGCTGAATTGTCTTTTTCTCTTTTTTATTCTGTTACAGAGATGGATGGGCATGGACATAGGGGGAAATGTAGGGGATATAAATGAAAAGATATCAGTGAAAATGTATTTAGAAAAACGTTCCATGACTGGGAAGCTTGGGTTATGTAGAACACCTCTGTCACCAGCACCACCATATAAATGAGGCACTGTTGTATTGTGATAAGTGTATATTACCATGTCTCAACCATTATTGCAAAGGCAGTCTGGTATTGTGGAAAGAACCCTGGATTTGGAGTTAGGACAGACCTACGTTCAAATCTAACCTCAGATGCTCACAGAAAGACCATGAACAAATCACTTAAGCACAAGGAGTTTTAGTTGGTAAAGTTTTTTGCCAGTGTTAAAGTAACATAAATGTCTGTTCTTGTCCCTTGCACCAATATGCTCTGGGTGGAGGCAGGATGAAGGATGGAGGGAACATGAATGTTCTTTGAAATGATCCCTAGCTAGTCTTCAGGGGGAGAGAAGTGAGAGGGACCCAATTTTGGGATTAGGTAATCTAACATGCAGATAATCCACGAAATGGATAAAACAGATGAGAATCGGCCAAATATCACTTTTTAAAGAGAGTTTTGGGGCGGCTAAGTGGTGCAGTGAATAGAACACTGCCCCTGGAGTCAGGAGAACCTGAGTTCAAATCCAGCCTCAGACACTTAACACTTATTAGCTGTGTGACCTTGGGCAAGTCACTTAACCCCAATTGCCCTGCCCTCCCCCCTCCAAAAAATAAAAAATAAAGAGAGTTTTGTAACTTGTCAATGCATTTGGCTGATGCCACTGTTTCAAGTGAAAATTTGCCAGGTAAAACAAAAGTCTGGGTATCGATGTGCCTGGAGGTCCCAGGATGGAGATTCCAAGGGAATGTGACCAAACCCTGAGCAAGGTCTTTGTGGACCTTAAGCAAGGTTTGGACAATGCATCCTCTGGCAGTTACTGTCCACAGGAGTGTTTTAACCTTCTTGGAAATGCACAGGACTTTTTCAGGGGAACAGACCTGTGATTCCATGGTGAGGAAGCTCCTTCTATTAAGGCATAGCTATCCTTGTTCTGCAACTTATAGAGTTAATACCCCCAGAATCACAGAGCTGGCATATGTCAGAAGCAGGATTTGAATCTGGCTTTGTCCTGATTCCAGGGCTGTTTCTCTATCCATTATGCCATGTGGTTATGCAAAAAAAAGGGTTATTATCTGGAGATTGACAAAACCTTCCCCCCCGTCCCACAACAACCTTATTGAGGTTGATAGAGTAAGTATTATTATCCCCATTTTACAGATCACAAGACTGAGGCTCAGTGAGGTAAACTGACTAGCCCAGAGTCACATAGCTAGTCAACATTTGAGGTAGAATCCCAACCCAGGTCAACTTGGGCAGCTGGGTGGTGCAGTGGACAGAGCAGTGGGCCGTGAGTCAGAAACATCTGGGTAAAAATCCAGTCTCAGAAACTGACTAGTTGTGTGACCATCAGCTAGGCATTTAAGTTCTGTTTGCCCCAGTTTCCTCATCTGCAAAATGGGGATAATAACAGCATCTTACCTCCTAGGGTTGCCACAAGGGTCATACGAGATGATATTTGTAAAGCACTTGGCACATAGTAGGCACTACAGAAATGTTAGTGATTACTACTACTACTATTGATAAAAATGAATAATAATCACCTGATTTCTAGTCTGACAGAGCAGTGGGGCATACCAAGGAAAATGCACTCCTTGCATCTCTCCAGGGCCACAAGGGGCATGAGGGGGGAGGGGTCCAGCTTCCCAGGGGTCTGCCTGGCTCTCTGGGGGTGGGGCTGAGGAGGAGCAGCTGTGGACATCAGCCTGCATAGCGGCATGACTTACCAGCGTAGTAGGAAAGGGTGCGCTTGAGGCGGTCAAAGACAAACCAGCGCTTCTTCCACGACTTTATTTTGCCCCCCATCTTGACCAGATAGCCCCGGCAGACCTTGTAAGAAACCAAGAGAAGGGGAAGATCTCAAACCAGCAGACACCCCCCCACCCCCAATTCCTTGGCTTCTTTTAAAGGTGGAGCAGGGCTGGGGGGAGGGGAGGGAGTCAGAATGGCGGAACCCTGACGGGATACATGATGAACACCCAAATCTTATCTTCACACTTCTTTCCTTAAGGGTAAGGAGATCTTTGGGGAGAAGATCATAGGGTTAGAGCACATCTAGTTCAATCCTTCCTTTTTACGGTCGAGGAAATGGAGGTCCGCAGAAATTAAGTGCCTTGGTTAAGATGGAAACAGCAATCAGGATTTGAATGCATGTCCTTTGACACCAATGGTCTTTGGATGGCTCATTGGATAGATTGCCCAGTCTGGAGTCAGGAAGACCTGAGTTTAAATCTGGCATCAGACACTCACTAGCTGTGTGACCCTAGGCAAGTCACTTAACCCTGTTTGCCTCAGTTTCCTCATCTGTAAAATGAGCTGGAGAAGAAATGGCAAAACACTCCAGTATCTTTGCCAAGAAAACCCTGAATAGGGTCACAAAGAAAACCCCAAATGGGGTCATGAAGAGTCAGAGAAGCCTGAACAACAACCTTTGACACCAAGTTTGCATTACTGCCCTCTGGATGACACAGCTTGCTTTATGTCTTGTGCCTCCCAAGGCCCCCAGGAACACTAGGTCAGAGCAGCTCTGGGCAGTTCTCCTCTTTCTGTTCCCATGCCTTACACATGCCCTCCACACTGTCCCTGACCCCACGAGGGTGCTTGGCCAGAAATCTTTGGGTACTGGAGCTAAGGGAGGGAAATGATGGTTCTCAAGGCTCTTCATTGTGTCTGAGACGGCAGGGCTGTAGGAGTCTCCCTGCCCTCACTAGCCTCATCCCCAGCTCTCATGTGCACACACATACCTTGCTGCTCAGCACCACATGTAAGCAGGTATCTACACCATGGCCTGATGATTCAATGTGTGTCTTCAGGTCAAAATCCTCCTTGCGGATGGGCAAGTATCGGGTTAGGGGCCGTGCCTATGGGATGGGAGAAGAGGGCAAAGGTGAACAGACCTCAAGGACATCTCCTCACTCCTTGTGATTTGTCTTGGAGAACCTCCCTTTCCTCCACAGGCCAAAACTCTTTTTTTTTGATGGGGGAAGGCAAGGCAATTGGGGTTACGTGACTTGCCCAAGGTTATACAGCTAGTAAGTGTGTCAAGTGTCGGAGGACAGATTTGAACTCAGGTCCTCCTAACTCCAGGACTCATGTTCTATTCACTGTGCCACCTAGTTGCCCCAAGGCCAAAACTCTTAAGCAGCCTCTGTGGCCCTCACCCACTCCATATCAACATTACCATTCTGCCCTTCACAAGTCTTCCAGTTGATAATTAAGGTAACTTGGATTTTTGTCCTGGCTCTATCCCTGACTTGCTGTGTGACCTTGGACAAATTACTGACCCTCTCTGGGCCTCCACTTCTCCACTTGTAATGAGGAGACAACCATCCTTACCCTTTTTTCCTCCTTCTCTCATGCCTATAGCTAAAGGGAAGAATAAAAGGAGAAGAGAGGAATAAACTACTTCAGCACAATAGGCTGAATACAGAAACCCATAGTTTTTCTACCGTGATTACTGTACTTATCTACTCTTAAGTTGTTCCTCACTATAAGTAGCACAGAAAAGCCTTGATTACTAGAACTCAGATAACCACTTAACTTCTGTTTCCTCATCTGTGCAATCAATGTCGTGGGCTAGATAATTTATAAGGTCCTTTCCGGCACTAACATTTTAAGATTCATATCCTTGGTGTTCTCTCTCTCTCTCTCTCTCTCTCTCCCCCCCCCCCCCAAATAATCTCTTAGGAGAGATGCAAATGAAAAGAACAAATTAGCTGAGACCAGGGTCTTCCATTTTACTAAAACCGGCAATTCTTAGGATTTGCCCTGAAGTCAGCAATGATTCATCATTATCTCCTACAGGGTCAACAGCTACAGCACAGCCATCACTGACACTCAGAACAGGGAACTTTAAGCCCTTGAGGACCCTCCATTTGGCACACTCTGTTTACTAAGGCAGGGAAAGTAGATAGACATTTCAGAAAGACTTTCAACATCAAGTTCTAAAACAAAAAGGATTTTCTGGTTAGTCTTCAAGGCTGACATTTTAACTAGGAAAATTTAACTAGGCCAAAGTCCTCAAAATAATCAAAGAAAAGAGGAATCTCAAAATTAGAAGAAAACTTAGGGATTATCTGACTCAATTCCTGTGCCACTGATGAATCTCCACTATGCCCTCCCTGAAAGTGACCACCTATACTCTGTCTGAATACTTCCAGCAATAGTGAACTCATTACCTAAATAATTCTCGATGGTTAGGAAGTTCTTTTTTTCCCTCTATTTATGAATGACTGCACCTGTGATTTCATAAATGTTCCCCCATCAATGCAGATCAATATTTTCTCTGCAAGTTATAGACTTAGAGCTTTGCCTAGAACACTAAGAAATTATGTGATTTGCAACTGCATGCCATAGGCAGGACTTGAACACAGATCTTCTGCCTCTAGGGCCAGATCTCTATCCACCATATTCCTCTTGCTCCTTGTTCTCCCTCCTAGAGCTACATTGAACAAATCAAATCCCTCTTCCAAGTGACAGCTTTTCAAATATGCGGAAAAGGCTAGCTATCACACATCCCCCTCAATCCTCTCTTCCCCCAATTCTTTTCTTCCTTTCTTTCTCTTTCTTCCTTTCTTCTTCCTTCCTTCCTTCCTTCCTTCCTTCCTTCCTTCCTTCCTTCCTTCAGGCAATCAGGGCAAAGTGACTTGTCCAGGTTGACACAGTTAGTAAGTGTCTGAGGCTGGATTTGAACTCAGGTCCTCCTGACTCCAGGGCTGGTGCTCTATTCATGCAACACCTAGTTGCCCCTACTGCCAGTTTCTTTAGCAGAATCTCACAGGACAGGGCAGTTAGGTGGCCCAGTCAGAGGCCCTTCTAAAATATGGTACCCAGTCCTCCAGCTCTGCTCAGACTATATTGTACCTGAGTTTTAAAAGCCCCATTCCGTAGGAAAGGGCACCCTGGGACTCCTCTCTCTGGCCTGACTTTGGAGGCTGGGGAAGCAACTCTGGGCCTTCCTTATTCCCCCAAAGAACAAGAAATACCACTAGTAAGATGTGGAAAGACTGATGGGCAATTTCTCCTAAAGAAAAAGCATGTCGGGGGCGGCTAGGTGGTGCAGTGAATAGAGCACCGGCCCTAGAGTCAGGAGGACCTGAGTTCAAAGCCGGCCTCAGACACTTAACACAAAAACTAGCCATGTGACCCTGGGCAAGTCACTTAACCCCAATTGCCCTGCCTTCCTCCCTCCAAAAAAGCAAAAAAAATTAAAAATAAAGAAAAGCATGTCATCCAGTTTGATACATACAAGTGTGAAGAGATGGTAAGGAAGAGTGGCTAGGGCAGTGGCCTGGAATCCAGGAAGAACTAGGTTGGAGTCTACTTCTGACATGTAAGGGCTGTGTGACCCTGAACAAGTCATTTGATTTCTCAGTCCTGTAGGAAACTCTCCAGTACTGGAGGGTGTAGAAAAGGTACCAACCTGCAGTGATCAAAGGAGTTTCCTTCTCTAGTAATTACTATACTTATGAAATCACAGGTTCAGTTCTCATCCCTTACATAGAGTTATGGATGTATATATCCAAATATATGCATATTGTGTCTATACACACACACCATACACATACACACACACATGCACGCACCGCACACTGTGTTTACACGTGCAGGTGTGTCCCGGAGTGTAGGACTCCTCTCTGGCTCACCGTGGAGATGCCCAGGTCCTACGCCTCTGGGAAAGGCCCCCTGTCCACATGCCCACGCACCTGGGAGAAGTGCTTCTCCCGCATCTTGACCTCCTTCTCCACCAGCTGCTGCCTCCGGGCACTCTCGCTCTGGAGCCGTCTCTCCACCTGCTCACGCCTCCTGCGCTCCTCCTCCAGTGCCTGCCGCCTCAGTTCCATCTCCCGCTCCTGTGACCCCAGTGAGAAGAAGGGAGGGTGAGGTCCCGGGGGCGCTCATGCCACCTGGCTCTCAGGTGGCAGGGGTGGGGCATCTCGAAACCTTGCTGACAAATCAACAGAAGTACCCTCCTTCTCAGCTCATGCCACACTTCTTTCAGGGCACATCACTACAGAAGACCCCAATCAAGTCCTGGTACCAATACTCATTTGTTCTGTAACCCTGCATAAATCACTTCAGCTCCTTAAATTTCAGTTTCCTCATCTGTAAAATGGGCATAATATCACTTGTACCTGACAGGACTCACGAGAAAAATATTTGCAAAATTGCAAAGTGGAAATGTGACCAGAGGCATCACTAGTATGTCAACCAAGGTGGCCTCAGGATGCAGACATCAGGGGTCCCCAGGGCCAGGCATGCTTCCTCTGCTGCCCCACACCTCTCCCTTGGTCTGGGCCAACACAGAGCGTGACCGAGCCTGGTCCTGCCCCTCCTAGGGCTTCCTCACCACTCCATCTCTCTCGGGACCCTTCCTCAAAATCAGAGGAAGAGAGGGACAAGATTGTGAAGGATGGTACATGCTTTCCCAGCACACCTGCACCTGAATTCACGTCTTCCATGTTCCTCCTTCAAACTAATTTGTCTTGAGTGCAAGAATTCCCTCTGTCTCATAGATGTAAGCTCCAGGAGGCGAGAAGGGGGGCTCTTGGCCTATTTACCTCTGTATTTTTTTTTTGAAGCAATCGGGGTTAAGTAACTTGCTCAAGGTTACACGGACAGTTATTTCTGGGTGTGGTGCTAAGTATCTGCACCCAGATTTGATCCCCAGGTCATCCCAACACTGGAGCCAGTGCTCTTACTCACTGAGCCACCTGGCCGCCCCTTACCTCTGTATTCTTGATGTTTTTTTCTTTTTTTTAGTCTTATAAATCTCATATTTAATCTTTTGTTTTTATGTCATCTTCATTTCTGAATATAGCTTTCCCTCCTCCCCTTCCCAGAGAAGCTTCCCTTGTATAAATATTAAAAAAGAGAAAAAACCTTTGGCAAAAGCAGCAATCAGTCACTTTTTATAGGTAGTATTCTGTGCTCGTAATCCTCCCTCTCCAAAGCAGGGAGAAAGGTTCTACCTTCTTTTCCACACACAGAGCAGGGGCTCTGTAAATGATGTCCAGTCACTTGCCAATTCCATGCAAGAAGCAAGAATACAGAGGGACCAGGAAGAGAAGTAACAAACATTCACGAAGCCCCTACTGCGTCAGGCTGTGGAAAGTGCTTTACAAGCATCATGTTATCTGATCCTCACAATGCCCCTGGGAGGTAGGGGTTATCATTATGCCCATTTTACAGATGAAGACACTGGGGTTAGATGACTTGCCCAAGGTCACACAGCTAGCAAGCATCTGAGGCAGGGTTTGAACTCAGGATTTCCTGACCCCAGGCCCAGCTCCTATTCGAATCTCCTGCCCGTTTTCCCCTCCAGGCTCACCCTAGATTCTATGAGCCGACTCTTCTCAGCATGGGCTTCCTTCAGCATCTTCTCCATCTCCTCAATCTTCCCCATGTCCATTCCACTGGCACTGACGGAGAGTGAATAGAGAGGTTGACGCCTCAAGGGAGTGGCTCAGGGCCTGGGCTAGTGAGTGGGCATGCAGATGTGGCAGGTGCTGGGGGGGCAGCACTGGGGGCAGCACCCAGGGCAGGCGTTACCTGGACATGTTGTCAGGGGAGCAGGCTGAATTGGCCCCTGTGGAGATGCTGGTCTCCATGCTGTCCGAGCTCTCCAGGCTCAGTGTGTCATAGGCATGCTCCCCCTCCTCTGCCCGATCCCGACTGGCTGGCAGGTGATGCAGGATGGAGTGGTGCATGAGAGGTGGGTAGCCTGACGAGGCGGGGGTGTAGAGGGCTGCCCCGTGCAAGGCCTCCCACTGGCACTGAGCCTCCACTGCTGCTTTCTGCTTGAGTTCAGCCAGCCGTCGCCTTTGCTCCTCGATCACCTGCTGCCCTGCATGGGGGAGAGGATGTCATGGTGGGCACGGTGCCCAGATGGGAGTGTTCTGGCAACTCTCTGGATAAATGCAGTGGGATCAGTGGAGAGGGCCTCCTGGGGACAGAGCTCAACACTGGCAGCAGCTGGCACTGGCGGGTCCCCCCAGGGTGCCCTCCCTCAGCTTGCTCCAGATACCAGCAGCTCCCCTGGCCATCGTCAGCTCAGGATCACACTACTCCCCCAACCTCCTGCCCGCATCTTTCCTCCACATTGATCAATGTCCATCCCACGGACCCTCCCAGTGATCAACAGTTTGCCAGCCTCTTCCATCTTGCAGCCAGGAGCAAGGAAGGCTGGGTAGAGCACATGCATCAGACCCCCTTGGGGATAGGGGGTGGGAAAAGCAATGCCAGTCACAGGCAGGCTCCTGGCTTGGCCAGGCAGGCCTTGCTCAGGTCCTGCCCAGGAGGTGCAGCAGCAGCCAGGATAGAAGAGGAAGGACAAGGGTAATTGACAGGGGAATAACACAGGGGCCAGACTTGAGGAGAGGGGCACAATGCCCCCCAAGAATTCAGGGTAAAAGCTACTTCCTCTACCCTCTACAACCAGGGCCCTAAATACCCCAAACAGCTTAGCATGAGAGCCACCAGCCCTAGGAGCCAAGGGCCCTGGCACAGAGCCTCGACAGGAAGACCTGCTGTCATGCAGCTGCCATGGGGGAAGGGAGGAACCGCCGGGCCAGAAGCAATGCCCATAGTGCCCACCGCTCTACCTGCTGTGTCGTCGAGAGGCAGGGGCTCTGCAGGAAGTGACTGGCCTGGCACTGGGGCAGCCGGACAGAGGATGGGGGTGGCAGAAAGGAGGAGACACAGAGGGGACAAGAGGAGAAAAAGGCATAGACGTGGGCTTTCAAAACATTTGTAGACTCCAAAACATGGGACGTGGGAGACGAGGAAGGGAGGGCACACAGAAAACAGGGATTCCTGGGTCCCCGAAAGTAAAGAGCCCAGGAAGTTATCCCTGAGGGCTCCCCAAACTGTTGCACCTAACTAACTATATTAGTTAGTTAGGCTCATGGGGGTCTCTCCTATTTACTTGAGCTTCTAGGGAAAAAGCTACATCCCTGGTCAGTTCAGTTGAGTTATACCTACTATGTGTAAGGCAATGTTCCCACTGGCCCACAATCTTCCCTTCTTTTGGTCAGGAAGTCCATACACACGTGCATGTGTGTATATATGTATACACATACACACACATATGTATCCTAAATCTCCCCTGCTCTTGGCTAGGGCCCTAATTCAAACAAAAGGATCCTGAAGGATTCTGCAGGAACAAGTTGAGTACGTCGGGGGCGGGAGGACGAAGCTGGGCAGCACTCACCCTTCTGCTGCAGGGCCAGCTGCCTCTTGGTCTCAATGTCCTGCAGTGTGGCTGCCAGGTTACGGGGCAGGCTCCCTGTGCCATTCTGGTTAAGGAGGGCACTCTGTGGGGGAAGTGACAAACATCAGCATCCTGGCAGGGGGACTGGACCCCATTCCCAGGTAACTCTTCTGATGATTTTTGTTGTGCCCACCCCCTCCTCAATATGAATACAGACCAGCTATACACATACACAAACACACATGGGCACCCGTGGGCATCCTCTCTAGAGCTCCAAGACAGGGACTTCCCTACTTTCACCTTCCCTCACCAACCCCTGCCCCCCAGTCCCAGACCTTAGGAGAGGGGCTTCGGCCCAGGGTAGCAACACTGAGCTGAGAGGAAGAAGATGAAGACCCAGAGGAGGAAGGGATGGGCCCACTGCGGGTACGAGGCAGGGGGCTGCCAGCCTCACTCTCCATCTTGGAGCGGTAAACCTGGGAAAGAGGAACAGAGTTCACTCAGTACAGCTGAAGCCTCCCAATTATACCAGCCAACATCACATAAGGTGATTCTGACCCCAGGGGAGTTGGCCTCACAGCAGCTTCTGTCTGCTACCAGTCAATGCAGCCAGGGTGAGCCAGGTCCTAACAAAGCTCCCGAACAGGTGAAATTTGTCTTCCTCATCATCTCCTATTTGACCTCTTTGATAGCACCCCTCTACTCCCCTCAGAGGGCCCAGGATCCTCAGCCCACCTCCCCACTTTAGCCCCCACCTCCCCTCTGAGGCCTGCCTTCCCTCTCCTGATATGGTCCCCACATTTAGACCTGATCCCTATCCAGACCTACTCTGGCTAGGATCTTGCAAAAGATATGAGAACTAATTCATGCCAAGTTACTGATGGTTCATAGAGTTCCAAGAGAGAGACTGTTTTCTTCTAGCCCCCATATGGTAGAATTAGGAGCAATGGGGTAGAAGCTGAAGAGACAAGTTCAGATCTTTCAGAGATATCCATGAGGGGAATGAGCTGTTTCGGGAGGTAGTGAGCTCCCGATCATTAAATATCTTTAAGCAGAGGCTGGGTGCCCACTTGTTGGAGATATTGTAGCAGTGATTCCTGTCCAGGTATGAGTTAGACCAGGGTTGGGAAACCTGAAACCTTAAGGTCACATGTGGCCTTCTGACTGCATCTAAATTTTACAGAGTAATCCTAGGATTGCATGTAAGGGTTTAGAGGCTGTCACATGTGGCCTTATATAAAGGCTGCAGATTCCCCACCCCTGAGCTAGACTCAATGTCCTCTTAAATCACCCTACATCACACATTCTGTGTTTCTATTCTATAACTCATAGGGATAAAACAATCCACAGTACCTGTTCCAAATCTTCTTTCTCAAGTCCCCAATGCAACCCCAGTTCCATTTGTCAGCAGATGATTTCAACTTTCGATCAGAAAACTAATGCCATCTACCAAGAGTTTCTTCATTCCTCCTACTGCACGCCTCCAATGCCCCTGACACCTTCACCTGTCCTCATCCCCTTTGCTCCAGGCTCTGGGATGGATCTTCTCTTGGCCAAGGCTAACCCTATCACTTACACCCTCAGTCTCATCCCCTCCCTATCTGCTCTAGGAGTCTGTCCTTGATCATCCACTCTTCTCATGCAGTTTTCAATCTCTCCTCCATCAGTTTCTTCCCTATTGCCTCCGAAATGCCTAGGTCATTGTAATCCTTCAAAAATCATCACCTGGTTCTGTTGTCCCCCAAACTACCATCCTATTTTTTCCCCTTTACTGTCCATCTACAATGACCACATTCCCTCTTGTCCATCCTGACACTCTACTCAAACTGCTCTTCCCAATCGATGAGTTCTGTGGCAAAATCTGATGGCCATTTAAACTCAGTCTTCATCCTCCCTGACCTCTCAATGGTGGCATCTGGGGGACCATTGAAGCGATTGGTAGAAGTCTGGTGGGTGAGAGGACTGGGGAGCAAAGAGGCCTTTTCAATGCTCCTCAAATTATAGGAACCTTGTAGGAATCTTTTCCTTTGCCTGAAATTATGGTTTTCAGCAGCACTTAGTTCTCTACTTCAATTTCCAAGGACTCCAGACCCCATGGGTATGTTTAATGGATATCTCTATCTTCTATATGTATACATATTGTCTCCCCAATTTGAATGTAAGCTCCTTGAGGGAAGGGACTCTTTTGATTTTATCTTTTTTTAGTCCTAGCACGTATCACACAGTGCCAGGCACATAGAAGAGCTTAACAAGTTTATTAATTTAGTCATTAATTTATTGATTAATCTGATAATTTAATAATTGATTATGTTGGCCTTGTGTATACTGCCTCTCACTTGTACATCATAGGACAATAGTATGTGGTCAATTTGATCCAGGAAACACCAGTCCTAGAGGACATAACCTCATACTCAGAGCTAAGCTGGATAGGCAAATTCTCCCAACCCCAACCCCAACCATAAATGTAAGTGAAAATCATCTAGTATTGGGAGTTCAGGGCTCAGAGAGAAGTGTCAGAGTGGAATCCGACTCACATAGATAGCATGGTGCTGGGAATACAGTGAACACTCAATAAATACCTACTGACTAACTGTCAGTACATCCCCCTCCCCACCCTGGTTCCAATCCCTTAGACAAGATGCAAGTTTGATGCTTCCCTTGGGACTTTTCACTCCTTGGAGCCATTTCATCCTGGCTTTTGACTTCAGGGCAACCCCCTCCCCAGAGGATGAAGAATTTTGGTCCCTGCAGCCCCATTCCCATGCCCCACCCCCATTCTTCTCCGCCAAGGATGCTCAATTTAGTCCTAGGTGAGAACTCACCAGGAATAAGAGAGAGCAGAAAGGAACAGAGCTGAAGTCAGGGTTGAACTGTGAGGGGAGGTGAGGTGTTACCTGAAGCTGTCGGGAAGCTTTGGCGGGCAGAGGTGGAGGGGAGGAGCGGGGGGAGGCGGATGGGCCATCCCCGAACCCTGCCATGAGCTCCTGGTACCACTGCTCTAAGTCTAGGGCAGGAAGTAACAGCTTCTCCATCTGGAGAAAAAGGGGAAAGAGAGGAAGAAGGGGGAAAAGAAAGAGGGAGGTAGAAGGAAGGAGGAGGAGGAAAAGGGATAAGGGCAAGTAAGGAAGAAAAACAGAGAGGAGAGAGGAGAAAGAGAAGAAAACACAGGAAAGGAAGGGAAGGAGAAAAGGGAGGAAAGGAGAAGAAAGAAGAAGGAAAAATAGAGAGAAAAGAGGGGGAAGGGAGAAGGGTGAGGGGAAAGTGAAGAGAAAGAAGGGTGGGAAGTGAAGGAATATAAAGAGAAACAGTGAGAAAGCCATCACAGTGAAGATATGAAAGCAAAGAGAAGCAGAGGCCTAGCAAACAGAACTCCCATTGCCACGAAATACCCTCACGCCAAAGATGACACCCACCGGTCAGAACCCAAGTGCTCTGGGCACTGCCGGCCAATCCCAGTAGGCCTGCAAGCCAGGGTAGGCAGGACCAGAGCTTCTGACGTTGGCAGCCCCAGGAGCCACACTGCAGCTTTGGCACACGCACACAGACACACCCGTGGGTGACTGTACGGAGAGGGGAGGAGATGGGGAAGAGCAACAGTACAGGAACCACAAACCTCGGGCAAGACGGAGGAAGAAGTGGAAGAGGAGGAGGATGGCGGCATGGCGGGAAGGCAGGCGACTGGTGGCGAAGCTCGGGAGGCAGAGCCTGGGAGGGGAGGGCCGAGTGTGGGGGCTGGGGACGTGGGCACAGTGCCTGTTTGGCCACTGCCCCACATTTCCTCTAGCTGCTCAAGCGTCACATACTTGGGGGCACAAGGCATGGAGGGAAAGCGAGAAGTTAGCAGAAAGGCAATGCCCAAGAAAAGCCCCCAAGGAAAGAAGATGAAGGACCAAGGACGTGGAGTTTGCCTGCCAGCTAGGAATTCCTATGGCGTCCAGGGCATTCAGTGAGTTGGGGTTCTCACAATGTCCGTAGGAGGTCTAGGACCTTCCATATGCCATTAATTGCTGAACAGGCATTGAGCTGCCCTGAGAAAAAAGACAATAGCCATTTCCAACCCACCCCCATGCCAACCCCATGCCCCTCCCCTTGGGGAAGTAGTTTCTTTAATCACTGCTGATGTCTCCTTGGGTGTGAGATCCAGAGAGCCCTAGAACGGGGAGTCCACTAGGCACACAGTAAACATCAGTGGGCATATTCATTGGTGGGTACCTCATTGGTAGGCAGGGAAAGAGTGAGAGCGTGGGGGGGAGGAGCAGAAGCACTGGGGTCCAAGCGGGCACAGAGCTGGAGAACATCTGCTAGACTCACATAATCCTAGACCACATGGCAAGAACAAGAATGAGGAGGAGGAGGGAGAAGAGATTAGCAGCACACTGCCCTGGCACCAGGCACCCAACACTCCAAGCCAAGTCAAAGAACCAACAGTCCATGCCAGGCAGGCAAAATCAAATCCAGAGTTGGGATAAGAGGATAGGAAACTGCTTAGTTTTTCCCCACGAGATCCACCATGGGATGGGAACCCTGGCACCTTTCTAAGAGCCGCTTCTGTCTCCATAGCCTGGCAGCACTCAGCCCTTATGGCTAAAAATATCCAGTCCTCATGTCACCAAGCTTTGCCACCTTGACTTCTAACTCTTCTGGCTATGGAAACTGCAGCCCTCTAGACTAGGCATTGGGTTTGTCCCAGGTTAACGCCTATAAACATGCCACTTAACTCCCACTGAAAATCAGAGCCCATTTTCAAGGTCTTCAAGGTTCACATGCCTGAAAAACAGTGGTACCCACAACATCAGGAACACACACATGCAGCCTCAGGAAACTATCAAGAACACTACTAAGCACCATCTTGGACTCCCATCTACCCTAGAGAAGATGGGAGAAAGGAGGAGGTAAAGGCAAGAGGCACCATCAGAAAGATAAGAGGGCTCCCAGGAAGAGAGCCCAAGCAGGGATCAGCAAAAGATCCTGGCAGAAAAGATGGCATGGTACCTAGATGCTTGGTGCCCTGAACAGTGACAGACCAACCATCTCTGGCAGGACCAGGCCACATTCCAGACATCACAAGAGAAGAGGAAGAAATGGGAGATTTTTTTGTTTTGTTTTAAGATAGGAGATAAATGAAATACAAAATGTAAGCAAACAAAATTTGGCACGTTGGTTTGGCACAGGTCAACCGGACATATTATGTTAGGAAAGAATCTCTCCCTCTCTCTCTCTCTCTCTCTCTCTCTCTCTCTCTCTCTCTCTCTCTCTCTCTCTCTCTCTCTCACACACACACACACACACACACACACACACACACACAGAGTTCCAAACTCTGGAGCCAAAGCCATCATCCTGTGTTCGCCACCAACACCATTGTGCTTGTTCTTTCTCCAGGCAGAGCTGCAGGAATGCGAGCCAAGCAGGAACAGGCAGCAGGCATGCAGTTAGCAGTGATTACCTCTTGCATCTTGGGGCAGAGCTGTGTGGTGGCGGGTGGGGTTAGGGGGCCAGCGGCGGCCCCGGGCGGGGAGGGCCTGGGCAAAGAGCCCAGAGCCTCAGTCTCCAGCCCCAACTCTGAGGACTCAGAGATATGCAGTTCATCCTACAGAGAGGGGTTGTGGTGAGTAAGGGGTCCTCACATTCTTACTCTCAATACAGTCACCAACCCCAGGCCCAATGCACACTGTGTATGGGGAAGCAGTTAGGGGAGAGGCTCTAACAGTGGGGAGGGAGGACACAGGGAGAGAGAAGACAGAGAGATAGATGCATGTGAATCTCAGGACTAGACCAGTACTAGCGGTCGGTCCCATTCCCAGCACACGGACATAAGCCTGCATTTGATGCCAGGTGCCCTGAGGCAGTGGGAGCAGAAAGAAAACTGTTCTTAGATTTAGAAGACCTATGGGGACTTTAACCAAACTAGTTGTGTTAGCCAGGGCAAAGCTGTTTTAAGCTTTCTAAGCCTCAGGCTTCTCATCACTAAAATGGAAATAATGAGACCTGAACTCCCGACACCAGCAGGGTGCGTGGGACCTTTGCAAACTTTAAAACATTACAGAAATACAAATGTTTATAATTGTTTTTTAAGACCCCAATGCCAACTTGGGAGTTGCCAGCCTGGATCTAGATTTTAAAACTTGTCCTCCTCCCCCTGCTATACAGAGGGGCAGTCAATGGATGATGGATACTACATGTAATGTCAGACTTTTTATATATATTGGCTAGTGTCGCTGACTTTTCCCCCCCTTTTAACTGTTTGTTATGAGAGATAGTTCGATACATAAGGAAATGTCAATGATGCAAAAACAAAAGATATTAATAAGAACTTTAAAAATAAAAATAAATAAAAACCAGACCTTATGTCTGGTGCTCAAGTAAGGGTGGCTAAATTTCCTGCAACACTTGGGCAGCCAGCTTTGTGACACTTTACACTAGTCACCCTGTACCCCAAAACTCTTAGCTTCCTCTTGAGCATTAGGGGTCCTTAGCAATGCCACCCACTGGGGCAGCCTGGGTATCAGGACCGTGGGCTCCCCCAAGATAAGGACAACTGAAACGCAGCAGTTGGGAGCCCAAATCCTAAATTCCTTATTCCCAAACATCTGGCTTAATATAGAACCAAGTCAAATGCCTGTGCCACCTGCCCCACTCCCCCAGACACATACACAATCACTCTCCAAACCACATCGAGACATCAGGGGTGAAAGTATGAGGACAGTCCTCAAGGTGATCCCATTGGCTCTGTAGCTTCCCATACCCTCTCCAGTCCCAGAGCCCAGTTACCTCTTTGAGTGCCGATGTTGTCTTAGGGAAAGGCCTCCCCCCTGTGAGTGAATGGTAGCGTCTCTCCAGGGCTGCCAATTTTTCCTTCTCCTAGAGTTCAGGGTAGCCAGGATAGAATATGGAGAGATATGCTGATAAGGCTTCTTCCAGTTCATCTCAACCCAGTTCCCTCAGCTCCTAACTCCTCTCCCCAGCTAGCCTCTTCCTTCCCCATCCCTGGCCCCCAACCTCATGGTACCTTCTGCAGCAGCTGCAGGGAAGAGTTCTTCTCTCGGGCCAATCGCTCTGATTCCTGGACAGCCTGGGCCCGGATCTGAGTTGCCTGGTTTTCCAACACTGCTAGGCGCTCCTAGGGAAGGAGACAGGAGGACGGCTAGTCAGGACACAGAACAACAGCACGCTGGATGTGATGGACGCTTAATACTATGCAACAAGCTTTTATAAAGCGCCTACTATGTCTGAGGCACTGAGGAACATGGAGACAAAAGTAAGAGTCCCTGCCTTCCCAAGGCATATGTTCTACTGAGGAACAGAACATGTAAATAGAGAAGTCTATTTTGTGGAATTGTTTCAGTTCTGTCTGACTCTTTGTGACTACCTTTTGGGGTTTTCTTGGCAGAGATACTGGAGTGGTTTGCCATTTTCTTCTCCAGCTCATTTCACAGATGAGGAAACTGAAAACAAGGTTAAATGACTTGCCCAGGGTCACACAGTTAGTAAGTATCTAAGGCTAGATTTGAATATTGTACCACCCACCTGTCAAGATAAATAAATACAAGCTAATGTAAGGAGGATAGCACAAGTAACTAAGTCAATCAGAAAGGTTTCCCAGGAGGTAGCACCCGAGCCAAGGATTTTAAGAGGTGGAAGGGAGCAGAAGAGCATTCCAGACAGAGGGATAGTCTGTAGAAAGCCATGAAGGCCATGAATGGTATGCTGAGTTTTGGGAGCAGTACATTTAGCAGGATATAGAGTGTAGAACAGGGAGTAGTTGTTTAAATCAGTTTAGAAAGAAGGCTGGAGTCAGACTGTGAAGAACATGAAATGTCCAGCTAAGGAATTTGTATTTCATCCTAGAAGCAGTGAGAAGGTCCCTAAAGATTCTTGAGTAAGAATGACATGGTCAGGACTGTGCTTTAGGAAGATTCAATGTTTGGGGAGTTCTTAGAAGGGGTGGTCTTAAGTTTCTTCCTAAAAAAAAAAGCAGCAAGGAAGTAGGTCTGGAAAAAGAATGAAAGACAATGGTTTTAGGCCTGGGGTGGGGAATCCTCATCCTAGAGGCCTTCTAGGTCCTTGGGTGTGGCCTTTTGACTGAGTCCAGGTTTTACAGAACAAATCTTAAGGCGATTTGCTCTGTGAAGTTTGGATTCCGTCAAAGAGCTGTACTTGAGGACCTAAAGGGCCACATGTGGCCTCAAAGCCACAGGGTTCCCATTCCTGTTTCAGGCTAACGGAGCATCCTAAGAAAAGGCTTTAAGGCAAGAGGCAAAAGGGAACTGAACACTGGAATAGGCTAGGAGAGGAGTAAGCTTTGATATCTGAGGTCCTTACAGCCTGTCAGGAATAGGGGATAGCTTCTGCCAACTTTAGAAGTGCACTGGGATTGAATTATTCCTCATACGAGATGACTGGGACAAGTGTAATATCTTGTATGAGTCCTTCCTCCTACCCCCTTATCCCCTTTGGACAAGCACTGCTATACTCTCCTAAGACTTTATCCCTTTGATCACCCTCTCCCTCCCTAATTTTCAGCCTCTCCTTGTCCACTGGCTCCTTCCCTGCTGCCTACAAACACACACAGATCTCTCCCATCCTTTGAAAGCAAGGAAAAGCTTCATTTGATGCTACCATTTCCTCAAATTGTCATCATCTCTTTCCTTCCTTTTAAAATCAAACTAGAAAAAAGCTCTCTACCCACACTAGCTCCACCAGCTGAGCTCCTGCTCCATTTTCAGTTTCTGGGAATCTGGTTTCTGACCTTACTCAAATGAAACTGATTTTTTCCTAAGGTCATCCCATGGCCTTTCCTTAGTCTTTCTTCTTGTTGACCTCTCCATGGCAGACACCTCTCCTTCCTGGGTTTTAGTGACATTGCTCCTTCTAGGTTTTCCTCCTATGTGTCTGACCACTCCTTCTCAGTCTCTTGTACAGGATTTTTATCCATGGCCCAGCCCCAAGATCCTGTCCTGGCCTCTTTTCTCATCTCTCTATAGTCTCCGTTGGTGAGCTTATTAGCTTCTATGGGTTTAACTATATCACCTTGAGGCAGAGGACTCCCAAATCTGACCACCCAGTCCAAAACTCTCTCTTGAGTTCAGTGCCCATCACCATATGTTCCTGCTAGACATAATAATAACAACAATAAAAAGCTAACCATTTATGTAAGACTTCAAGATTTATAAAGCACTTTACATAAGATGTTCTATTCCATAACTTAATATGCTTACTATCGTTTAATATGTTAATATGTTTAAAATCTCAGGGGCCATCTCCAGTCATCCTGATTTATATCTTGCTGCTGGACCCAGATGGCTCCGGAGGAGAAAGTGAGGTTGGTAACTTTGCACAGCCCTGCCTCACTTAAATCCAATTCACTTTCAAGTCATGGCACCATCTTCCTGATGTCATGGTCCTCTTCATGAAGGAAGGACAAAAAACAACAATAGTGTTTAAAATGAAACTCATCATCTTTCTCCCTAAGCCAGCCCCTCTTCCAAACCTCACTATTTCTGTCAGGGACACCAGGGTAAACCAGGGTCACAACCTCAGAGTTATCCTCCACTTTGAACTTTGCCTCAACTCCTATATCCAATGAGAGGCCAAATGTCAATTCTACCCCCACAGCATCTCTTGGATCCATCCCTTTCCCGACTCATGTGACCACCATTCTTGTTCGTGAAGCTCCTCTATCACCTCGGGACTATAACAACACCTTCCTAATTGTTTGTGCTGCTTTCAGTCTCCTCCCCAATCTAGCTTCTGCACAGCTGCCAAACTGATATTCATAAAGGCCAACTCTGATCATTAGACCATGAGCACTTCAAGAACAAAGACCGTTTTTTGTATCTTTTTGTATCCCCAGCACTTAGCACAGTGCCTAACATTTAATAAATGCTTACTGACAGGCTGACAGACCATGCCATTCACCTTGCTCAAGAAGCCCTATCACCAAACTGTAACTCAAAATATTGTGAAAATGAATGTTGAGAACTAAAAATTAATTAATTAATTAAAAGAAAAAAAAAGAAGCCCTATCACCTCCTAAAATAAAGATACAAACTATTTTGTTTGACATTTAAAGCCCTTCACAAACTGGTTCCCAGCTAACTAAATTTCACATTATTCTCCCTCATGTAATCAATCTACATTCCAATCAAATTAGTTTACTTTTAGAGCCAGAAGGAGCCTGTATTTTATATTTACTTAATGTGCTGTTTTCCCCTAGTAGAATGTAAGTTTCTTGAGATCAGAGACTTTTTCTATGTTTTTATATCTTCAGGGCCTGACACTGTGCCTAGCACACAGTAAGATTAATAAATGCCAATGGAATTGAACTGAATTGGGTCAAGGGAAAGGAGATATCTAATTAGCCAATGATTAAGAAGGATAACTCTAAAAAATGGGGAAGAGAAAAGACATTGAGTTTTATTATTACTATTTGTTAGAGAAATTTAACTAATAAAAATAGTTTCCAAAAGAAGACCAAAGGAGCCTAGAAAAATTTCTTAGCCAGAAAATCCTCAACAAGCAGAGAGAGAGGCAGCCAACGATACAAATTTAGAGTACAAATTGATTTGTAAAACATTACAGAAGCAGGTGACAGAAGATTACAAACAGTATCACTTCAAAAACAAATAAATAAACAACAAAAGGCAATGGAGAGGGAAAGGATCCTAAGGGAAAACAAATGGCACACGACCCAGTCAAAGCAAATTATTGCCAAGATTAAACCAGAGGAAGAACAACTATGTGTACAATGGAACAAATCAGCTGGTGTTTCTACAGAAATCTCTCATCATCTCGTGCCTAGAACAGTGGCAGTAGGTATCTCAATGATGCATAAGAAGATGACATTGAAAAAGAGAAATTATCCCTGACCAAGTTACTGGGGAGAGCCTTGCTGGAGGGGCTACCATTGCAAAGATACTCAAGGACCCATTTAAAAAAATATCTCAAAGTAAGAAAAATTCTAAAGGGATGGAAAAGTTACAGACCTAGGTTTTCATTTTTTTTTTTTTGCCTTTTGGAGGGCAATTGGGGTTAAGTGACTTGCCCAAGGTCACACGGCTAGTTTTTATGTGTGTGCGTGTGTGTGTTAAGTGTCGTCTGAGGCTGTATTTGAACTCAGGTCCTCTTGACTCCAGGGCCAATGCTCTATTCACTGCACCATCTAGCCGGCCCAGGTTTTCATTTTTTAAAAAAGGTGACTGAGAAGACACCAGCAACTACCACCCCAATGAGTACTTTGCCATTGCTAGAGCACCTTTATGAAAGTGGTCCACACGTGGACTGAGGGTATCCCCAGGTGAAAGCATGAGAGGGGAACAGTCAGGCTTTCACAGATGATTGTCCACAGCAGAGTACATCTCTGTAGTAACACAGCTGACTGAGAAGGAGAACACATGAGAGCTTCTTGTGTCTATCGTGTGATGATTACAAAAAACCATTTGACTCAGTGGGGTAAAACACAGCCTTGGGGACTCTCCTCCAACAAGGCCTCCCTGCATATGATTATAATTGATTCCATGATAGAGACAACGACAGAGACAACCTCGTTCAACAATAAGTCATCCAACAACAATCTGTGAATATCAGTGAAAAATAAAATAGCCAGAAAGATACTTATTTGCCAAAGATATTCACTGATGTCAGGGAGGACACCTCCTGGTATGTCCTCCAAATAGAAACCGAATTCCCTAGAAATGAAGTTCTCCAAATGTTCCTGGTTGCAGATGACATTAGAATGATTGCATCTAGTGCCAGACCATTCCATAATCTCCTTGGAGAGATTCAGAGTCACTTAAAAGACAATAATCTTACCAATCCACAGATGGAAAACCAGACTGATGAAGAATGCCCATTTCCCAGACCATGGCAAACGGCTGGATGGAAAGTCCATTGAGTCTTATGCATATGTGTGTGCGTGCGTGCGTGTGTGCATGCACAGACAGACAAGGAACAGGGCCCATCATTGAAAAGGAGTAGGAAACGGGGTGAATAATATTTTTCAGTCATGTCTGACCCCATTTGATTTTTCTGCGTGTAGAGATACTAGAGTGGTTTGCCATTTCTTTCTCCAATAGATTCCCATTTTGCCGATGCAGAAACTAAGGCAAACAGAGTCAAGCAACTTGCCCAAGGTCACATAGCTAGTGTCTAAAGGCCAGATTTGAACTCAAGGAAGAAGAGTTTCTCTGACTCCAGGCACAGCAATCTATCCACTGCACCACCTAGCTTCCATTGAGGAAACTGCAATTCTTTCACTAATCCCAAACTGCTCCATGTAATCTTTTTTAAATATCATCATCATCATCATTATTTTGACAAGGTAAGAGGCAATTCTCTGTCTCACTTCTTGCCTAGGCTTAATCACTGAATGGGTGTTGCCTCAGTCAAACTAAGACCAGTTAAAGACCTTAGCTTGAAAGGCCAAGGAATCCCATTGCATCCAAGGCCATCTCCAGTCATCCTGATCTGTATATTGCCACTGGACCCAGATGGCTCCAGAAGAGAAAAGTGAGGCTGGTGACCTCACTTAAATCCAATTCACTTGCACCTCACCTTCCTGATGCCATGGCCCTCTTCAAAAACAAAGGACAAATAACAATCCTCCAGGCTGTGATTCTATTCATCACCAACAGAATAATTGAATTTTAAAAGATATGTTTTTGATGCTACCATGTAGCACTGTACGGTAACACCTTGATGTCAGGAGATTCAAAACTGTAGTAACCAACTCAAACAGGGTGTGAGGGGAGGGGTCAGAGAAGTTAGGTTGGCTGTGGATTAGAGTCAGAGATGACTCATAGGCAAGAAATGGTATAAATGACATCATTGAGGACAAAACAAGGAGAGAAGACAGGATGTTGCACTAGGATCCACAAAATATTTTTAAAAGAGGGAGGAAGGCCTCCTACATGTTGGGTAGGCCCTTCATGGAAAGATGTGGACGTGTGTGGCCCAGGATGAGAAGCTGCTCACGAGTGATGACCTATACAGTCAGAAGGGGCATCTTTCCAATGGCATCATGGAGCCACTGAAAGATGATTAGAGACACAAAGCTTTCCAACTGGCTTGAGATCATGAAGTGGACAAATCACCTGGGCACAGATCACACACCTGAGCCTCTCTCAGGAGATCTAACCGAGCTTGTGGCTCTCCCCATAGGGCACAAGAAAAGCCTGGAGGACTGGCTGATGATAATGATGTGATAACATCTAATATCTGGAAAGGGCTCATATATATTATCTCACTCTATCTTCATAACAGCCCCCGTTGGTGTCGCTCTTGTTCTGTCATTTTTCATTCATGTCTAACTCTTTGTGACCCCATCTGGGGAGTTCTTGGCAGAGACACTGGAGTGGTGTGCCATTTCCTTCTCCAGCTCATTTCACAGATGAGGAAACTAAGGTAGACTGTGTTAAGTGACTTGCCCAGGGTCACACATCTGGTAAGTGTCTGAGGCCAGATTTGACCTCAGGAAGATGAGTCTTCCTGAATCCAGGCCTGTCTCTCTATCCACTGTGCCACCTAGATGCCCCAACAACCCTCTGAAGTAGGTACTATTATCATCCTCATTTTATAGATGAAAACTCTAAAGCTGAGAGAGGACAAAGGACTTGCCCAGGGTCACACAGCTAGTAAGTGGATGGGGCGGGATTTGAACTCAGGTATTCCTGACATTACATCTTTAGCTGCCTATCTGATTTTACCTACTGTCTACTTCCAACTTTACCTCCTTGAGCAATCACTGTGGATGGGAAGATGAACTGAAATCACAAGGTTCACAAGGGAGAAACTGGAGAAAATGGCACAGCTAGACAGCTCCCAGTCATCCCTGAACTTGCTGGCTGAGTTCCGAGACCCACCTCTTCTATGTCACTGTTCTCCTTTCCCATGATTCCCTCACACAGAGTGTCTTCTCCCTAGCAAACCTGCTCCCTCCCTCTTCTTTGTCTCAAAGTCATTCACTCCAGGGTGGCCACGTGGCACAGTGAATAGAGCACCGGCCCTGGAGTCAGGAGGACCTGAGTTCAAATCTGTCCTCAGACACTTAACGTTCAATAGCCTTGGACAAGTCACAACCCCAATTGCCCTCCAAAAAACAAAAACAAAAACATGACTTCAGTCATTCACTCAGCTCAGGTCATGCTTCTTTCTGCTGCCTCTCCACCAAGTCACAGTTCTCACCTCAGCCTGCATCTCTACTTGGAGGGGCAGCTAGTGGTGCAATGGAGCTTAGAGCCAGGAAGATCCAAGTTCAAATGTGACCTCAGAGATTTGATAACTGTATGACCTCAGCTGGACAAGTCACTTAACCCCTACTTGCCTCAGTTCCTCATCTGTAAAATGGGGATACACCAGAGAAGGAAATGGCAAACCACTTCAGTATCTTTGCCATGAAAACCCCAAGGATTTTGTCCATGGGGTCATGTAGAACACGGACATTTTTAACTTCCTTCCAAGGGCTATGTAAGAATTGAGACAGAATTTTTGATCCTCTTTTAAAATTAAGGACAAACCACCACCACCTCCTTCCCTCTATCCTCTGGTCTATTTTTCTCTATTACTTTATACCTTGGAAGTTTTTAGGTCTCTCAGCTTTTGTGTCTTGTCTCCCACTGGACTGAGAGGGGAAGATCAGACTTTTTCCCAGGCCTAGTCTCTCTCCTGAACTCCAGTCATACATCACCAACACTTCTTGGACATCCTGCACTGGATGCCCCAAAAGCACTTCAAAGTTAAAATGTCCCAAACAATTCATTTCCTCCCCAAACACTTCCTTTTCTAGATCTTCTAGAACTGTGAAAGGGCATCCCAGTCTTCCCAGTCACCCAGGCTCATCATCATCAGTTCCTCCCTCTCAGCCCTCATGTCTAATCTGATGCTGAAGCTCATCATTCCTACCCTCACAATATCTCAGCCACGGCCCCTTTGCTCTCCTTACACCATCAACCCCCAGCTCTGGCCTCATCCCCTCTCACCCGGCCTATGGCAACAGCCCCCTAACCAGTCCCCTCACCGTCAGTCCCTCTCCCCCCCAGGTCCAAACCAGCTTACCATCAGTGGCCAAGGTGACCCTTCTAAGTAGGAGGGCTGACCTCCTACTCAGTGAGCTCCAGGAGTTCTCCATTACCTCCAGAGTCAAATAAAACTTTTCTGTTTGGCATATGAAGCCCTTCACGAACTAGCCCCGTTTTTACCTAGGCATCATTCTCATGCCTCAGTCTCTTCTACACATTCTAGTCTACCTATATCCCCTCTCTCCATACATCTGTCTTGGCTGCCCACCATGCCTGGGACATTCTGCCCCTTCACTCCCACCTCTTGGTTTCTCTGACTTCTTCCAAGACTCAGTTTAAATCTCACCTTTTCAGGCCAGCTAGGTGGCACAGTGAATAGAGCACTGGCCCTGGAGTCAGGAGGACCTGAGCTCAAATCTAGCCTCAGACACTTAACACTTACTAGCCACGTGACCTTGGGCAGGTCACTTAATCCCAATTGCCCTGCCTTCCCCCTGCCAAAAAAGCAGCAAAAAAGAAAAAAAATCCCACCTTCTCCAGGAGGTCTCTCTAGGCCCTACAGCTCCTCATGTCTCCTTTCGGATGACCTGCCATCTACTTGATATGAGTGTATATAATAATGTACCTAGTCACTTACATGTTGTCTTCCTATTAGAATGTGAGCTCCTTTAGGTCAGAGACCATGTTTTTCCTTCCTTTGCATCCCTAGAATCTAGCACAGTGCCTGGTATACAGTAAGTGCTTAATAAGTGCTTGCTGACTGGCTCTCTGTCCCAGGCTGCCCACTCTCAACCCCCTTGCCCAGGGCAAGGCTCCCACGGAAAGCTCAGACAGGGCACAGGCTAACTTGATGGCTCCCTGAGAAGGCAGGGGCCTGGGGAAAGGGTTTCAAGTCAGGGAAGGGGGGGTCCCACCTTTCTCTTGGCAATGCTCCGATGCAGCTCTGCCCTGCTGTGGAGCAGTCCCTGGCTAGCCAGCTCCCGCTCCTCCTCCAAGCGGCTTTCCTTCTCCAGCTGCTGGAATTCCAGGTCTTCAAAGAGCTTCGTCTCTGTCTCCAAAGCCTCAGCTTCCTTTGATAACAATGGTTGGGACTCAGTCGTGGCCCACTGGGCCAGTCTGGGGCCTGGCGGCCAGACTATCAGGGAGGAGGCAAGTACAAGGGCCACAAAGAGGTATTCTACCTAGCAAGATGCTTCTGGGATGGGGAGGGAAGAAATACTCCACCCACCCTCCCCTTGGGCACAGCTCTACCCATATGCCCCTTTATCTGGTACCAAAAGGGCATCTTGGAGCCCAGGCCAAAGATGGCAGGAAACACAAAAAACATAACTGAATAAGGGGGAGGGGAGGAAGATGGAAGGGCCAACTCCATGCCCCTTCCTCTGCAGAGCCCTCGAAGGGAGGCTCGTCCAGTGTCCTGCCCGACGGCACAGTCCGCTCTGCTGCCTTCTCTGCTTGAGGGAGGGCCCCTGAGGGCAGCTCCAAGACCATGGCAGGGGAGTCAGGATAGGGGCTAGTGGTTTGTGAAACTGACCCTTCTCAGCTGCTCCTGTAACTGTTCCCGAACAGACTCGGGGCAGTTATTGAGCTGTGTCTTGAGCTCGTCATACAGCGCCTGGCGGGCCTCCAGCTCACTCCGTCCCACGGCCAGCTCCACCCTCTCCTGGAGGGAGGTGGGGGGGGGGAAGGGGTATACAACACAAAAAGGGGAAAAACAGAACACACACTTCTAACTCCATGCCATGCGGCTGGGGATGGGAAAAGGAAGGGGGCTGATGTGGGGAGGGAAGTGGAGAACGAGAGGAAGAGGATGAGAGGGAGGAAAAAAGAAGGGAGATGGGATGAGGCAGAAAGAGGAAGATAAAAGGAGGGGATAAAGGATGGAAAGAGGAGAGAGGAAGGAGGAGGAGAAAGAAATAAAAGAAAATAAAGAAGAAAAATTCAGGAGAAAGAAGAAGGGAAGGAGACAACGGGAGTCCAAGTGGGGACTAGGGTAGAGAAAAAAGATGATGAGAAGGGAAAAGGTGGGGAATTATGGATCAGGGCAGAAAAAGGAATGTGGAGGAGTAAGAGAGAGGAATAATAGCGGAGGAGAAGGGACTTAGGCTTTGGTCTCAGGAGGTGCCCAGAATCGGAAAATTTTGTGGGTCCTAGACTGATGCCAACAGGTTGGTTTTCCTGCCAACCTAGCTATGGCCATGGTTTGTTCCATATTACAAATGAGGAGATTTGGGCTCCCCCCACCCCCTACCTTCCCACCCACCAGCACCCAGAGACCAGAGTCTAACCTGGGAAAGGGTCTTAAATTAGTGGATGTATGTATGGAGGGGGAGGGGAAGCTGAGGATATTAATGCAGCAGCTGACACAGAGGAGGGGACCCCAGCACCCTCTCCTCTATCCACCCTCCCACCCCCACCCCTCACTCAGACTTTTTTTCCCTCCCACCCAGGATGCAGAGAGATGCTGGCATCTGAGGTCTGAACCATGGGCTGGGCTGAGGACTGCAATTAGTGTGGCCGTTGCCATGGTAATCAGAGCCCCAGGAATGGGTAAGGGGAGGAGGGTAGATGGCTCAGTCTGGGGAGAGATGACACCTTTAGGGGTGGGGGTGGGAAAAGATGGGAGGAGTTGGTGAGTCACCCCATGGGAAAGGATGGGCAGAGGAGAAACCGTTATTATTGACTCCCAAGCCAAGGAGCCTGGGCTGGAAGAAGAGAGTTCATTAAGGCTAATCAGCCAGTCCCTTCATGGCTGGGAAGACCCTCTGAATAATCCCAGGTAGAAGGCAGATCAGGTGGAGACCGAACAGAACCTTCCTAAGAGGTTGGACAATAAATCCTAAGTACCGGCTTTAACTCTGAAACACCAAATAAACCAAAGCCGGGAGTACAGGCTCAGGCTGCCAAGGAGATTTGGGGCACACAGCTCCTCCTCCTCCCTGGAGACACTGCCCTCCCCTGCCTGCAAGCTCTTGGGGCACACTTGTCTTCATTTGGGGGCTGTCTTTTAATGTTCTCTGTGGTTCTACTGGGGCACTAGCTCTTCCCCAGCTCCCTCCTCGGGGGCTTACTCTTTGCCCCAGTAGCTGAAGTGCCCAGTTCTGGGCATGGCACCAAAAAGAGGGTCCAGTGCTGGGATTCCTAATTTGGGGTCCGTGAACTTGGCTTTTAATATTTTGGTAACTAAGTCTCAATATGATTGTTTTCCTCTGTAAGCCTATGTGTTTCATTTTATGCATTTAAAACCATGGTCCTTAGAAGGCTTTGCCAAAGGGATCCATGACCAAAAAGGATCAGAACTTCTGGATTAGGGAGAGACAGCTATCAGGCTGGCAGAGGACTCTCTGCTCCTTTGGCAGGGGCCCTGACATGGCTATGTCGTTCCTGCCAGGCTCTTCTTGCACCAGACAGAGTCAAGCAGTCTGGGGTGGGACTGATTGTCTCTCCTTCCTCCAGAACAATTCTCACTGCTTGACTGTCACTGATGCTAGATTTCCCTGCTCTCCGGATCCCCGGTGGGTCCCCAGTTTGTTCTGCATCTCAAATGCACGCATTGCATAATGCTACGTACCCCAGTTATCTCTGTTTGTTCCTTATTTCCCATTAACCCCCACTAGACTGTAAACTCCATGAGGGCACAGATGGGGAATTATTTCCCCCACATACATAGTAACTAGCACAGAATAAGCCCTTAGGTACCTCGGAGTTCCTGATGGTGATTACGCTAAGATGTGGTTTATGTCAAGGCCCTTCTACAGGCACATCCTCCAACACTGTGACTCCTCTATGCCCCACAGAAGAGCATCTGAGTTGTATTTTCCACCCCTAGTTCCCTTCCCCCGTCCTTTTTTGATCAGGGGCTTCGGGGTCCCACACCAAGAAGAGAAGGAAACAGCATTAGAGGGAAGAGGTCAGGGGCACACAGGTGCCCGTGAAGTTAGTGCAGAAGTGGGCAAAGCCAGAGAGCTGCCCTAGGGGCAGTGGGCACAACTCCTACCTAGGGCAGCACTGGCAGTTAGGATGGCATGCGGGGGCCTATGGAGGACCCACGACAATTATTAGAGAGGGTGTTAGTGCAGGCCTGGCTGGCAAGCATGGGATTAATCTGGCACAGACTTTGGGAGTGTGGTTTGGGGACCCAGAGCCCAATGCTCCAAAAACAAAAAAGAAAAATCAAAGAAAAAAATAGTTCCTCAAAAAAGGAGAGGAAGAGTAAAAAGACTTGAAAAAATTCCAGGAGGGGGAAAGATCCTCATAAAAATAATGTCAGATCCAGAAGCAAATGCTCCCCTCTTCACTTCAGACCCCTTGGCACGATGTTGGGCTCTTCAGGCTCAGCTGGCATGGCACTTGTGAGACGGAGTGGCCCTGCAGGCTGGCACAAGATCTGAAAGGTTCAGGGGCAGAAAGCTGGGACGATCTGGGATGGGGAAACTGCATACTCCAGAGGATAGGCACTAGGGGGGGGGGGGGGGGGCACAAAAGACAGGGTCCAAGAAGGCAACATGGGCTGGGTCCATATCACTGGGGCCTGGGCATTAATAGGGCTTTGCCCGCTTACAGCACCAGGCACTAGGGCTGGGCCATACAGAATCTCAGCAAACCCGGGGGGGGGAGGGGGGGGGCGTCATTGAAAACCAAATTACTCCTCTGTTCCAAGGGTGTTTCCTCTACCAAAAGGGGGTTTCTAGACTTTTGCAAAGGATAAGCCCAGGTACCTATTAAGTGCCCAGGGGAAGCCAGCATTGGCAAAGTCCCTGACACCCAGAGGCAGCAGAGAGAGACCTAGAGAGAGGAGAGGCCCAGATACCAGCCCAGCACCCTGCCCAAGCTGGCATCCTCCACAAGGGACAGGGCTCCACGACCTAGAAGGGTGGCACAGAGAAGCCCCATCTCCAGGGGAGAGGGTGAGACTGACACCAAGTTTCCATTTCTCACAGGCAGCGAGGGCCTCAGACACAGCTGAGGTGCCCACTTTGGGGTTACCTTGTCCCTCTCCTTCTGCATGCCCGTCTCCAGCACCAGCAGCTTCTCCTGCACCTGGTCCACGGCTTTCTGCTCCTTCTGCAGCAGCGCCCGCTCCGCCTCCCGCTCCCCCTGAAGCAGCGCCCGCTCCATCTCAGCCTGTGGGCACAGCCCAGGGTGTGTCATCGCAGCCCCAGTCCTGGGGCTCCTCTCAAGGGCCACCAGTCTATTCCATTGGACGGGGGCACTGAGGATCCCAGTGGCTCACTCACCTCTCTTGCAGATTCCTGCAGCTGGTGCTCTAGTTCCTTCACTCTGCCCTTGAGCTGTTCCACATGCCCCAGTGCCTTTGCCCGCTCTTCCTCCAGGGCCAACACCTCACTCTGGAGCTTGGAGCCTGGAGCATCTTCATGCTGCACAACAGAGGAGCCATAAGACTTAGAGGGACTGGGTCAAACCTTGGGCCTCCTTGGGAGTGTCAGACTGGAAGATGGTGGGGAAAAAACCAGCCATCTGTCTGCACCACCCTCCCCCTATTTCCCTGCCCAAGGGACCCCATAGAAAAAGCTGACTCACTCAAAGTGAGTAATGATTTATAGTAGGAATGCCAAGCCTAGGTGGGGCCTCAAGGCCAAAGTTGGGGGGTCATAAAAAGTTTATAGTCTATGAAACCTAGAAAACTATCCCCTATGCCACTTCTCCTCCCTCCTTCCTCTCACCTCTCATCCTTTACCTTCCCCCTCATCTCCCTTCTCTTCCTCCCAATATCCACCCCCTAACCTCAGCCTCCTTTTTCCTTATAATGAATCATTCGCAATCCCACTTCTCAACCCTATCATACTACCTCATATACCCCTCCCTACTTTGTAGAACCTAATTTCCCATCTCCAGGCCCTTCCTCTTCTTGTCCCCAACCCTGGTAACCACCCCCCATTCCAATCTCCATTCCCCAAATCTCCTCCCTTCCTGGACTCCTTCCCACCACCTCCCATGCTGTTTCTCATCTGGACTCTCCTTCCTCTCACCCCCAGAATCTCCCCATTACCCTCAGGCCTCATCTCAAACCTGTCCTTTTCACCAACCCCTCTTCCCCAAGACCCTCTCTGCCCTCCACTGCCTCTGTGTCCAGACCCCTCACCTCTTGCTGGGTGCTCTCAGTACTGCTGCACTCCTCCTTCAGATTCTCCTCATCAGAGCGCTCCACGCTCTCCCAGAGCCTCTGGGTGGCCCCACTGGGATCCTCAGTGCCCCGTCCAGAGGTCCCAGCTGCCCCAGGCAGGCTCCTGGAAGGCCTTCTTCCTGCTAGGGCCAAGGCCATGGCAGCTTCGCCAATGCTGGGCAGCTCCCCTACCTCAGAGCCCCCATCGGCCCGGCTGTACTCAGCACACAAGTTCAGGATGGTCTCTAGACGCTGGCGTTCCTAGGGGAGAGAGAAAGAAAGACTAAAGGCATGGCGCACTCCATCTCCAAACCTGACTGTGACTCCTACCTCCAAAACAATGAGAAAGCTTGGGTCAAAGAATCTGGAAATGGGTGAAACCTCAGATGCCATCTGGTCCTTCTCTCCTCTGATGCCTACTGCCTGTGTGACCTTCTCAAGCCACTGAGACTCTCTGAGCCTCAGTTTCCTCATCTGTAAATGAGGGGGCTGAGCTAGCTGGCCTGTGAGGTCTCTTCCAGCTCTTTGTGAATGGAGAACTCCTAGGACCCTCTTCAAACCTAGATCCACACTCCAGGCAGGGTGGGGTGGGGGGATTTTAGTAGACAGGGAAGGTCCAGAGGACAGGGATACAGCTAAATCCTCCCAGTGTTCCCAACTCTATCCACTATGACTGCCCCGCTACCACTGTCATGCCAATGGGGAAGACTAACACCCAATTCCATGAAGGAGCAGGGGACGGTTAACTCTTCTGGCACTGCCTATGCCATGGTCTAAATCTGGTCAGTGTCTTAGGGCCCTCAGTCCTTCCCTTATCAGGTCTAACCTCCAAGAATCCCTGGGAGAATGGGAAAGAGAAGAGAAACCAAGGACTGAACCCTGAAATAGTCTGAGTAGCTAAAGGTACCTCCTTATGCCTGCCCACATGGGCAGCCATCCTTCCCCACCCTTACCCTGATTTTCTTTCACTTTTCATTCTGCACCCCAATGGGACACTTGCAAAGAAAACACATAGGCCCTCGGACATGCAGACAGTCAGTCACATGTGTAAAATACAGAGACACACAGACAGGCACATGTGCATAGACCAAAAGATATACAGAACACACAAGGGCAGGGATACAGCTTTATCTTCTTCCTACCTTAGACCCAAATCAACATGAGCCCTGGGCACCATGCCAATGGGCAGGGCTAATTCCCAATCCCACTGAAGGACAGCTTTCTTGAAACTGCTCCCAGGCCTAGGTCTTGTAGGTCCCAATCTGATCACTGTTTTGTGGCCTGACCCTCAATCCATGGCTCCTTAGCCCCATTCCAGTCACCAGGGTATAGGCACCATCTCCCCTCAGCAACCTGATGAGAGCCACTGGCCCTAAGATGCCCATGTACACCATGGCATCCTCCCAAGCAAGGGACCGGGCCCCACCCCAAAAGAACCCCTGGCCCTGCCAAAGTGCAAACCTCCTTTAAAACCCCCAAAGCTCCTTTCCCCCTTCATCTCCCACCAGTTCAGACAAATATCTCACCTGACCTCTCTCCTGTTCTTTGCCCAGTTCCATAGCCAAAAAGACCCGGAACTCTCCTGCCACCCCAGGAGGCTAGGCTCTCTTTCCTCCTCCCCCTGCCTCAGGACACAGATAAGCAGCTGCTCCAGAGATGGGAGGGGCAGGCAGTTTCCAAGCCTTAAAGTGGCAGGTTGGGGCAGGTCAGGGCCTTTGAGATGTGGGAAGCAGGGGAAAAGAGAACTGGACCCACTACTCAGTTCCATAACGCACAGGGACTGTTCTTCTCCTAGGACAGGAATATCCCAGGATCTAGTCTAGGCTAGCAAGAAAAGCTTAGGAGAGCCCCTCCTTGGGAGTGGGGAATTCTTTCCAGATCTGAGCAAAAATAGTGAGGGTGGGAAGGATGATAAAGAGAATCTGCTCTTCCTCCTTCACGTTCTCTCGGCTTCCCCCCCCCCGCCCCCCGCCCGCCTTCCCTGAGTTATCCTGGGAATCCCAGGCCCCCACCCAGCTCAGATGCCAGCTCAGAGACAGCTGCCCAGAGGCTTTCCCATCCCCCAGACCCCTCCACACAGGAAGAGAGAGACATACAGACCTGCCCTAGGGGCCTGGCCAAGAATACCCTCTTCTCTCTAAGCAGATTCCCTTCTCTGACCATCTGGCCCCCACTTGGCCAGGTGAGCACCACAGCTTGGAAGAGGGCAGAGAAATATCTGATCCCAGCCTGGTCCTGAGCAATGGGCTGGATTGCGGGATGAGAGGCTAGCTGGGGCCAGAGAGAGGAGCCTGTCACAGCTTCACAAATCCCTCCGGTCCAGAGTCAGCCCTTAGTCTATTCTGTTATCACCTTGGTAGAGTGTTCTCTGCCTAGACAAATGCCTAATCATCTAAGCCCCCCCCCCTTTTTTTTGCCTTTTGGAGGGCAATTGGGGTTAAGTAACTTGCCCAAGGTTACACGGCTAGTATTTTTGTGTGGGTGTTAAGTGTCTGAGGCCGGAACCAAACTCAGGTCCTCCTCCAGGGTCAACGATCCACTCACTGCGCCACCTAGCCACCCCAAAGAATTTTTTTGTTTTGTTTTTGGAGGGGCAGTTGAGGTTAAGTGACTTGCCCAAGGTCACATGGCTAGTAAGTGTTAAGTGTCTGAGGTCGGATTTGAACTCAGGTCCTCCTGACTCCAGGGCTGGTGCTCTATTCACTGTGCCACCTAGCTGCCCCAAGCCCCCTTCTTTTTGCTGTGGAAGGAGAAGGAAACGCTAAGGGAAGAGAAGAAAGGAGAGATGCCTGGGCTCTTAAAAGTTCTCCCTTACTACACTCTTCAATGATGATGTTATTAATAGTAATATCATATTTCAATAGTGCTTTAAGGTTTAAAGCACTTTTCTCATGACAACCCTCATGGTGGGTAGTACATTTTATTATTACACCTGAACCCCCTTTTACAAATAAGAAAATGGAGGCTTTAAAAGCTTAAATATCTTGCTTGTGGCCACATGGCTAGTAATATTCATAAATCATAAAGTTCTTTTTAAATGTGAGTTCAAGATAACTTTTTGACCCTGGGTAAGTCACCTAACCCAGAGGTGTCAAACATGCAACCACCAGACAACATTCCTGAGCAGGTCCAGACCGAAATAAAGTATAATTGGAATATATTTAACAAAATTAATAAAAATATATAACATAGATGATATTACATTTTAAAACTAAATCAATAGGGAGCCCACAGGGACCCTTATTGCAAATGAGTGGTCCTCATTTCCACTTGAGTTTGACACCACTGATCCAATCTTTTTAGTTTCTACATTTGTAACTGTAGATAAAAATGGAACCTACCTCACAGGGCTATTAAAAGGTTCAAATGAAATAATGTATACGAAGTGCTTTGCAAACCTTAAAGTACTATTTCAATTTATTTATCTAAATGTCAGGTATTATTAGTAGTAGTTATCATCATTGTCATATCAAATGTCAAAGGAAAGATAGGAACTCAGGTCTCCTGACTACTAGGTTTCCAGAGATCCTCACCAGTCCTGTCAGAATGGCATTCATGCTGGCATAATTAAAAGGAAAACACAAGAAGGCAGTAGGGTTTAAATGGAGGAAAAACTGAACCAGAAGTCAGGAGAAATGGGTTCTAATCTTGTGTCTGCCACAAACTAGCTGTGTGACTTTGGATAAGTCATTTCCCTTCTCTGGACCTTAGATGCTCATCTGTAATGGCATCTACATTGTTTTAAGGTCTTTTTTATTTCTTTACCAGCTGTACATCCCAAGGAAGCCACAAATAAGAAAAATGTCCCCGTATATTCCAAAATATTTGTAGCAGCACTTTTTGTGATAGCTAGGAATTAGAAACAAAATAAATGTCCATCGATTGGGAAATGGCTAAACAAACTGTGGTATATGAATCTAATGGAATACAACTGTGCTGTAAGGAATTATATGTGCTATGAATACAGAGTGGCACAGAAAGATTTATATGAACTGATACAGAGCGAGGTAAGCAGAGCCTGGAAACCAATATATACACCTACAACAACATGAAGGGAAAGGACAACCTCACACCAAAAAATCAAAAGTGAATTAACAGAATTATAAAGACCAAGTATGAATCTCAAATGAAGAGATATGAGAATACCCTGAACCCATCTCTTCTGACTCTGTCTTTGATACCCAGGTCTAAATCTTAATACCCCCAATCTTTTCCCTCTCAGGTTTCTAGGTGTTATTTGTTGCATATGTTTTTGAAATTTTTCAATCTACCAGTTGTGCTGATTTTTTTTTCCTCTTTAAAAGAAATTCTGGGGGCAGCTAGGTGGCACAGTGAATAGACCACTGGCCCTGAAGTCAGGAGGACCTGAGTTCAAATCCGACCTCAGACACTTGACACACTTACTAGCTGTGTGACCTTGGGCAAGTCACTTAACCCCAACTGCCTTACCTTCCTCCCTCAAAAAAAAAATACTAAATGTTATATGGAATGGCTCTCTGAGAGGGGAAGGAGGGAATGATAATGGGGATAACTATAATGATGTAAGAAACAAAAGACAATGTTAAGATCTCTTCCCTTTCAAACTTTCAGTGGGTCTCGGGTTCTGTACCAGGGAACCCAGGCCCCTGGGAAAGGCCCGCATAGCGCCCAAGCTCACTCACCAGCCGCTCCATCTCCTGCTCCCGGAGCCGCTCCTGTCTCTGGCGCCGGTGGTACTCCAGCAGGTCGTCTTCATTGTCGCTGATTTCAGTGATGCTATTCTTTCTCTCTCGGGGGGCTGGCACCCGGAGCTCCCCACTTGAGAGCTTCCGCTGGGCCCGAGGACTCTGTCGGGGTGAGGCTCCCGCTAATGAGCCAAGGCTGTAGGCTGGGCTCAAGCCGCCACCAAAGCTGCCCTTTCGAGGCACCGACGGTTCTCCAAGGGTGGGCGAGGGGCTCCTCGTCCGACGGCCCCTCCCACCCAGGGTGAGGGTAAAGTCTTCAGAGGAGGCTGCGTGTGCTGCCCAGCGGCGGGTCCTGGGACTCTCAGCCATTTCCCTAGTCAGCTTAGTGTCTGGAGTGGCCCGGGCAGGCATAGGAGACAGTGGGGAGGCCCGCCGAGACAGGGATGGGCTCAGGGGTGGGAGCTCCCGCATGCTCTCTGGACCTCCCCGTCGGCCCAGGCGAGGACTCTCTGGTGGCTGCAGGGATCGGGTCCCCATCCCATCTGAAAAGGTTCTGCCCACCAGCTGGCGCGAAGGACTGGCTGCCATTGCTCGCTCAGTGCCTGGCAGCTCCCGGAAAGGGCTAGGTGGCCGCTCCTGTAGGGTGCTGGCCTTGCTCCGGGGGGCAGGGATGGGTGGCTGGAACTTAGGACTGCCAGGAATGCTGGTGGACTGGCTTCGCACACTGCCATCAGGGTATTCACTCAGGCTGATGGCCACAACGGGCAGTGACACCCCTAGCCGTGGGTTCTCCGTGGCTTTGCGGGCCTCTGCCAGAACAGTAGCAGCAGGACTATCAGTCAGCAGACCTCGCCGCCCTGGGCTTGAAGGCCCTTCATGGATCCCTTTCCTGCCAAGCCGGGGGCTCTCTGATGGGCGGGCACCACCGGGTCGGATCTGCGGGGGTTGTAAGGCCAGATGGTAGCTTGAGGAGCGGGCAGGGACCAGGGGGGGAATGGCTGGGCTTGGTTCCTGCCCTCCAGGTGAGTGGCTGGCACAGCTGCCACTACTGGCCGGTGAGGAGAGAGGAGAAAAGGGGGGAGAGGTGTTCTCATAGCTGGAGCCCACAGACATGGCCCCTGGGCTAATAGGTGGTGAGAGTGTGTAGCGCCCACCATTGGAGAGCGGGGAGCTTGCAGGGACCTTCTTGCCAGGTGTCCCCGGCTCCTCCAGCACCAAGGAGTTCATGATGTCCTGTAGGTCCTTCTCAATGGAGCTCACCAGGGAGCTGTGACTGGAGCAAGCAGCATGACCCCGGCTGGGGGGCTGAGGGGGGTGGTTCCCATTCACCAGGCTCTCTGACTCAGCTGGGACAGAGCACACCGAGGGCATGGTGAGTCAGGTCTGAATCTCTTACTGGGTCCAGTTCCCGGTCCCTACCATCTAATTCACTTTCCCCTTCCTCTCCCATTACATACAGGAGACCCAGGTTCTAGCTATCTGTGTGACTTTGGGCAAATGACAACTTCCCTGAGCCTCAGTTTTCTCAGTTTCTCACTTGTAAAGTGAGAATGGTGAACTAAATTATACCTAAGGTTCCTTCCAGCTCTATTGTAATTTCTAGAGAACTGCAGGGAGTTGTGGAAAATGAAATGCTGAGCATCCCTGGGTCCCAAAGTGAGTACCTCACTAAACACTTCCCAGTGCCTTGGTTTCCCCAACCTCACTTACCCTCCCTGCAAGAAGGGTAGGTTCTGACCCTGCGCTATGAAGATGAACGGAGTCGGCAAGGAAACTAGGCCAGGTACCCAAAAGGGGCATTACCTGGCAGGGCCTAGGCTAAGAAATGTGGAATATTCCCCCCATCCAATTCAAGGGGCCCCAAGAGGGAAACAAAAAAATCACCTGCCTCCCTCCTCCCACAAAGGAGGAAGGGGAGACTGGACGTGGCACCATCTGCAACCAATCAGGAGCACTTAGAGGCCAGAGGGGCGGGACCTAGTGCTAATGGCAAGTTCCTGGAAGCTAAAGCAGACATCTAGGTACAGCTCTGTGGCTCCAATTATCCCCATTAAGCTGCTAGCCACAGGAGCTCTCCTGTCTTGACTGCCCCTCCTCTCCTCCCACTGCCACCCTGGCAGCTCTAGAACCACTACTTGCCTCAATCAGATAGGCCTGCAGCAAGGCTGAAGGGCAGGAGAATGAAGGAAGAAGAGGAATGAGGAGGGGAACTGGGCAAGATGCAGCCTAGGAACCCAGTCGTATAAATCCCCAGGGAAGTAGAAAAAGTTGTTCTAATAAGGGTCAGAAAGGGAAGGAAGCCATTCCTATCACAAGTTTGGGAACCACCATCAGAGAACCCAAAGGTGGGGTTAAGAAGCCTAGGGCAGAACAGCAGGCAAAGGGCAGTGGGCATTTTCCTTGGCACAGGTGGCACTGGCCTGAGCCACCCAGATTATTCTCTTGTATCCACCTTCCCTCACATCTCCTGCCCACATCTCCTGCCTAGGCTTAACCTTAGTGGCTATGGAAGCTATGCCATCTTATTCTTGGCTCCAACATTCAGTTTTCTCTTAAAGGTAATAACCACGGGAGGGTTGTGTGTGTCAAGTTAAAAAGAAAGCCAAGGGTATCTCTCCCCACCCCATGTTAGCTGGATGGGGGTAGGCAGGCAGACCCAGGCCCCAGAGGCAATTCATATCCTCTCCTACAAAAATCAGTAATTCACATCCTAGCCTCAGCTGCTGGACTGAGTCACAGACTGGCAGAGCGCACTCTGGGGTGGGGCACAAGGCAGAGAACTTCAGTGCTTGCCAGCAGGCAGGAACCAATCTAGCCAGTTTATGGGCATTTGACTGGCATAATCCTTGATCTTCTGCCTCCCCTCAGGCTACCAGAAAGAGTAAAGGAGAGGCTTCAACAGCGGCATAACTAGAGGCTTCAGACCTTAGACCATGCCTGGCACCACACTGTGGGCAGTAAAGCTAGCAAAGTCCTTTTTTCTCCTAGGCACATGATCCCCAGGAAAACCTGATACCAACCAATTGGCACTGCCCTGGATCTTTCCCAGAGCCTCTGCTGCCTGGTATCCCCTCTGCTTGCTGGGCAGGCTCTCAATAGATGACAGGAGCCAAACCCACTGTATTGTCCTGTGCTGACACTCTGAGTGTGCTCAGCGTGGGAGGGGGCAGCTCTCCTGGGGCCCAGTGTTGGACACTAGGAGTCAGTCTGACCAGCTCATTGCCAGAGTAGGCAGACTTCACAGTTCCACCTTACTCTGTGGTACCTACCTAGGGCGGGGGTATAAGGTGCTCCAAGTCCCCTACCTCCAGACGGGATCATGCTTTTCATCCACTTGGCTTCTGCTGGGTGGTTAAATCGGAGGAAAGTGGATTGACCCAGGCATAGCATGCAGCCTATAGCGGAGGAGAAAGCCAGAGGTCAGAACTAGGGATTTTTTTGACACCCCCCCCAACATGAACCTCCAGGCCAAGAGTCAGTCCTGGGAGCCCAGAACACACACAGGGGTTCACACATTTGCTGCCCTTTCCTGACTTGCCCAGGGTCACACAGTTAGTAAGTGTCTGAGGCCAGATTTGAACTCATGAAGATGAGTCTTCCTGACTCCAGGCCTGGTTCTCTATCCACTGTGCCATCTGGCTGCTGCTCACTTATTTATATGCTCTCAGCTATAACAAGCTCATGAGCAAAGCTTCACATGTGCCCATACAGGTAAATGAGTCTTCCCCTCCTCCACAAACACATATCCATGCCTGGCATGTTGTATGGTGCATGAAAAGAGCATTAGACTAAGGTAGAAGACTCGAGTTGTAGGCCCAGCTGTACTGTTTAAAAAAATATGTGGCCTTGAACAAATCATTCAAGCTCTATAAACCTGTTTCTTCATCTGTAAAGTTGGGAAATTAGTCCAGTATATATCACACAGTAGATCACGTAAGATAAGCTTTGTAGACCTAAAGCGCCAGACCAGGGACTCTTCACCTTTTTGTGAATGAATGGACCCCTTTGGGAGTCTTGTGAAGCCTAGGGCCCTCTTCTCCGAAGCATATTGTTAAACGCATAAAATAAAATGGGATTACAAAAGAATACAATTATATTGAAATCAAAATATTAAATATTATCAACATATTAAAAAGACAAGTTCACAGACCCCAAATTAAAAACCACTTGAGACTAATTCACTGCCACAGGGATGTGTGCCCATATAAGCATGCCTATGTGTGCTCACATGCCTCCTTCTGGATGGCTCAGTTTGAAAGTAGACCATTTACAGATGGGGGGGGTGGAGAGGGATGGAAGGGGGAAGGGAACACCTGCAGAGTCAGAAGACCCTCCTGCTATAAGCTGTGGGCTCTGTTTCTAATTCTGCCCTTGACTGTGGCCTTGAGTATGGCCCAGGGTGTGCTGCTACCCTTCAATGAGACTTAGTTTCTTTCTAAACTAGAGAGAATCCTTACACCCAAGTTGATGTGACCTTTCACCTCAAAGGTCCTCAGCTGCAAAACAATGACCTTAAGGTCTCTTCCAGCCCTAACATTCTAAGCTTTGGTCCAGAAGATGCTTTGTCAGGAGGAGGGTAGCAAGGGCAAGAATTCACAGAGGAACCTCAGAACTGGAGCCACCCAAGTCAAGACCACTGGACCCTGCCCTCACTAAGCCAGTCCCCAGCCTCAGAGCCTAACACATTCCTAGGCAGAAGCACAAGCCTGGTCCTGCCCACACAGTCAAGGGAGTCAGAGCAGGAGCCAGGGAATGTAGCCGGGGGCACCAAGGAGTGTGTAAGAAGCAGGTGTGCCTGCAGGCACTCCAGGCACGAGTTAGCAAATCTTTTTCCACCTCCATCATTACCACTGTGCCAGCTGTCCTATGGGCTCCCATTCACATAAGTTCCTGAGGGAGGTACCCTATTGGGAAGAGGCAGAGAGGACAGGTGGTTCAGGGGATACCCTCAGTAGTCTGTGTAGATGCCACTACCCACTCTTTCCTCTGCCCACATACTCCCTCCATCCCCCACCAGCCTCTAGTCTGCCTAACCTGGTAACACCTGGCACCCCAAAGCTCTATGCCAACATGCAGTTGAGGCTGGCAAGGAAGACTGCATTCTTGGACGCTGAGACAGTTTTGCTCAGGCAGGCAGCAAGGGTAGGGGGCATCTCAGGCCACGTGTCTGCCCTGGCAATTCCCTCTGCCCTGCAGGGAAGGGAGCTGGTAGCTGCTAATGTGTCTAGATGCCAACGCCATGGGCAAAGCTGTAGAAGGAGTTTTTAGTTTTATGCTAAGATCCTAGGGTGGTCAATGATCAGTGCCACTGACAATGCTACCACCTGCCTTAGATACAAAAGAGCTTTCCTATCCTGCTCCCTAGGGTAGAGAATATCATAGTGGCAACCTATCATGCCCCCAAGGTCTCCTGGTCTCCCAAGTCATGCTGGAATCAAGAATCCTAAAGGATGACAGTCAGCCCGGGGCTATCTGCAGCCATGCCACTGGTCACATGGAGCCAGCACTAGAATAATCGCAACTTTACTAATCAGTACTAATAACAAGCCGGGCTATTTTGAGTTACCGTACAGTCCTTGCCCCACCCCCTGCCCCCACACACATACTTTACAGCTATTTAACAAGTAAACTAATGAGCAGCTCTTAGTAACTGGCCCAAGCCCCAAATGGACTGTCTAACCCTAAGAAAGGAGGTAAAAAGGGTGCTTAGAAAACAGTACAGTGCCTCGGCGGAAGTTACCGGGTTAGAAAGGGTAGATATTGATGACTCCTTAGCCTCCCCCAGCCCACCCAAGGAGTATGCAGACAGGGTGGGACCCCATGATTGGACCCCACCCACTCTATCCCTCCCTCTTCCCTCCAGTAGAGGGGGTGTGACCACATTTCCTCCTGGGCTATAAATAGGGGATGCCAGGCAGTGGGGTGAGGGCTGTATTAATAGAGTGGGAAGGAGGCTAGAAGGACAGACACTGTAGGGCTCTGGACCAAATTAACTTTCTATTTGCACTTGGTCAAAGAGAAGATCTGGAGCCCCAGTGGCTGCCTCTGCTCTGCCCCCAACTTGTCCCAGGGCTCATCTGAGCTTTGACTCTTTCTCTATTCTCTGCTCCTAATCCATTTCTATTTTCCCCAGGACTGTCTTCCCTTCCCAACCAGGGAATCCAGGAACATTATTTCACCCACTCACCAGAGGCAGAATCATGGACCCCAACATGCTAAGGAGTCCAGCCATGCCTCGGCTGGGTGCCAAAGTAGAGGGGGCTGTACATTTGGAATAGGAGATGAGGTACCAGAGGTGAGGGGAGTGAGTCTGCCTTGGAAAGGCACACAATACATATGGTCACTGCTCTCACTCTGCCAGAGAGACAGGCAGACAGGATCATCCAAAGAGAGGTTGGAGCAGAGAACAGGAGATTGGAGGGGGCTTTATAGTCCCTTCCTAACACCTCCTACCCAGAGACCCTTTCCCTATTCTTCACCCCCCACCCCCACTCCCGTCCAGAACGGGACAAGGAGTTCGGTAAAGGTGTCCTAGCCTCTCATTCCCAGTCCAACACACCGGTGAGGTTCGCCCTCTGTCCCTCAGGGATTGAGAATGACCGGGGTTTGGTACCCGACCCAACAATGACGGAGGAGCCAGAGACCCACAGACACAGTCTGCGTGCCCACAGACCCACGCCGGGAGCCACGACAGCACCATCACCCCGAGGCAGTCCACCCAGTGCTGGGCGAGCACACACATTCCGCTAACAACAGCTGGAAGGGGAGAAGAACCCCCGCCTACTCCCGCACCCCAGGATCACCCCCCCGCACGCAGTGCAGCGTGCCTCCCAGTGCCCGGGCCACTCTCCCCGCCTCCGGCTCCCTGGCCTCAGCTTGGCCCCGAGCCAGTAACTCACCAGCCGAGCCTGGACCTCCCTGGGCGCTCGGGCTCCAGCTCCAGCTCTGGCCCGGCCAGGCTCGGCCCGGCCCCCAGGGCTCGGCTCCGGCTCCGCTCTGGCTCCACAGCCCGGCCCGGGGCCTATTGAGGGGGCGGGCCCGACCTCCCGCACAGCCACTGGAGCGGACCGGGGCGGGGCCGGGGCTGGGCAGGGGCTGGGGCCGGGGCTAGGGAGGTGGGGGGAAGGAGGGAGGAGGGACAAAGGAGAAGCGGAGGGAGGGGAAGAGGAAGTGATGGAGGACTAGGGAGGGGAGGAGAGGAGAAAGGGAGAGGACCAAGGGAGATGGATAAGAAGACCAAGATGGCTAGGGAAGACTCCCAAAGTCTGAGGCTCTAAGAGGCGGAGGCAGAGGTGGAGAAGGGACAGGCTAGGAAAAGCGATGAGGAGATGGGGGAAAGCGGGAGGCACAAAGCAGTCCTGAGTGGTGGTGGAGGGAGGAGGCTGAGAGGAGCTCGAGGTAAGGGTGACAAGAGACTACAAGTGTCTCCACCCACCACCCACCCTTCTCTAAGAAGCTGGAGAGAGAGGATTAGAAGTCTGGAGACCGGGCAAAAGGGCCTCACTCTGCCATTAACTTGTTATGTGTCCTTGGGCAACGGAGTCCTGCTTTTTCCCCTCACAGTAGCCTCCTGAGACAGGTCCTGAAAGGATTATCCCCATTTTACAGATGAAAAAGAGAGAAAAGGAAGTGCGGTGCTTTAGAAAGAGCCAGGTTTGGAGTCTGGGACTTGGGCTCAGACCTGGTCTTTGCTACTTGCTAAATGACAAAGAGCAAATCACTTCTCTTCTCTGGGATTTTGTCCACATAAAGATAGACACACAAACACATTCATTAAAAGAAGAGGGTTGGTCTAGCTGGCCTGTATGGCCCCTTCCAACTCCAAAGTCTCGATCTCTATGGATCTGGATCACAAAGCTCATAAGTACTGGGTCCTCTGTGTGAACCCAAACACTATGATACCCAGTCCAGGATTATTTAATCTATAATGATAGATATAATAGCAATATAGATAATATAATAATCTACAATAACATTTGCATAGCACTTTACATATAAAATTTCGTTTGAGCCTCACAACACTCCTGAGAGGCATCACCCTCATTTTGCAAATAAGGAAAACTAAGGCAGACTCATCTAGGGTCATACAGGTCATGTGTCTGAGGCAGGATTCAAATTCAGATCTTATGAATTCCAAACCCAGCACTCGGCACTAGGTCAACTTGTTTTTAATCTATACTACTCCCCTCTATAAATATTCCTCTCTGGGTCTCAGTTTCCTCATCTACAGAATGAGCAGAATGGATTAGATGGTTTTGAAGGCTCCTTAAAGCTCCATCATTCTGTGGTTCTGTGTTGGGACAGGGGAAGGAGGAAGTGGGTAAGAAGACCCTAGAGGAAAAGTCTGAAGAATCTTCGGGAACCTCACTGGGTAGTCAGGTTTGACCCTACTAATCTTCTTCTCTAAGAAATGACTAATGGGTTGGGTGGGTAAGTGGTACAGTGAATAGAGCACTGGCCCTGGAGTCAGGAGGATCTGAGTTCAAATCTGACCTCAGACACTTGACACAATTACTAGCCATGTGACTTTGTGCAAGTCACAACCCCAATTGCCCACCAAAAAGAAAAAAAGAAATGACTAGCGTAATGCTTCCTCTGAATCCCTAAGGTGTCTGTGGAAACTTCAGAAGGCCTGTGGCGGTGGGGGTGATGATGATGATGGTGATGATAGAGAGCATTTATATGTTTTAACCTTTACAAAGATCTCATTTGATCCCCACAACCCTGGGAAATAGGTACTATTATTATCCCCATTTTACAGGAGAAGAAACTGAGGGAGACAGAAATGACTTGCCCCAGGTTATCACAGCTACTAAGGATCTATGACTAGATTTGGAGACAGATTTTCCTGACTCTAGGACTAGAGAGCTCTACCTACTTTACCACGTCTTTGCCTTGGACGCCTATAAAATGCCTGCAGCTTGTGAACCCAGACCTCCTCTCTTCCCTCATTTAACAAATTCCCCTCCCAAAGACACCCACAGGGCTCACAGGGATCAAGCCCAGTTTTTTCTAGGTTCTCTCAGCCTCCCAATGTGACTGGATATATTGTCTAAGTCAGCAGCCTATTTCAACAGCTGGACTCCCAGTGCTTAGCTCCTCCTATCCCATCCTGGGAATCACTCACAGTTACCTTGTAGCTGGAACCCCCAAGGTCACAAGCAGGGAGGGCCAGCCAGCCAGACACAACACCAACCAACCACCCTCCCTAAATACAAGTCCCTGACACACAATGAGCCAAACCAGGCATTGTGGTGTCCACATAAAGATAGACAAACACAGATTCTCACAAAGATGTTCTCTTTCATGTAGAGATTTCCCTTTCTTCCTTACTCCCCAAACTCTCACAACCTTAGAAGTTGTCCTAATCAATTTCCTTATTTGGCACACAAGGAAACTGAGGCTCAGAGAAGATAAATGATTTGTTCAAGTCGAACAACCAGAGCTGGACCTTGAACCCAGGCTCTTTCCATGGGATCATCATGCCTTTTACAGGCAAGCACTCTTACAAATACTCTTCTCTTTCACAGATACATATCTACTCTGGGCATGCACCCCCACACAGAGAAATAGGCACATTTCTTGTACAACTCACTCTTCTCACTTTCATATAGTACTGGCTTCTCTCATACAATCACACACAACACTGACACCCACACTATACTCTCAACCACATATCCACACAGCCCTAGAGAGATTCTGGAGTGACTCAGATTTCAAGAGAAATAACCAGGCACACTTTCCATTCCCAGTGAGTCCCCTCCTTTTAGCCGTCTTTTCTCTTCTGATGGCAGGGGAAGAACCAAAGGATTTCAGATGCAGATAGGGAAAGCCTTTTTTTTTTTTAATAAAGAAATCTCAGCAGGAAGAATGATTCACCCATCTGGAAACTATGACAGCAAGCTGGACAGATACAGACCAACACAAGAGAATGCTTGCCAGTATGAAATATGACAGAAGGCCACGTAAGGGAGGAAAAGTTTAACCATCTCCTCTTTTCCCTGTTTTGTTTTTTTTTCCAGTCTGACAGGAAGGAGATGGGGCTTCTTTTCTTCTTCCCAGAAGGAAACTCATAGAATCATGGATCTAGAGGCAGAAGGGGTGTTAGATACCATCTAGTCCAACCATCTCATTTTACAGATGAGGAAACTGAGGCTCAGGTACTCGCCTAAAAGAAAATGGCTGAGCTGAGATCTGAACTGCAGTTGTCTGAATCTAGGTCCAATATTCTTTCAACTGTAATATGCTGCCTCTCAAAGATTACTTAGAAGATGATGGCTGCGTTCCACTGATCCCTGGGTTACAGACCCAGCATGTTTCTGAGTCACTCTAAATTACTAAGGAAGTAAAGGATGTCCTGGATCCCAGACATAGACAGCAATAAGACCCAATAATCCCTTTGCTTGCTCTGGTATAAACCACTGCCCATCTAGAATGGTGTCAGAGTGGGAAGGAAGTGAGAGTAACCTCCCCTGAAAGAGGCAAGGAAGGATCCTCCATCTAGATATCCTGGGTCTTTATTAATTCAGCTTTTTGATCCCTTCTCCAAAGCATCCTTGGGTTTTCCATATGGCTCTTTCATGTGGTCTGTCCCTGTGGTCCCAGGGTGGAATGGCCTGGTCCCAGACAGACGCCTAGCCTCCTGGGTTGTTTTGCTGGCTCCACCCCTTGCTCTGAGCAAAGAGGTGCCCAAGCATTTAAAAGGGGTGGAGGGAGAACTAGGAGCTTCTCAGCCCTCTCATTGATACTCTCTTTTCCCACCATGCCAGGATAAATTTGGCATCTGCTTTTATCCCCCTCCTTCCGCAGGAGTATTCCTGCCTGAGGAGCCTGTCACTGCTATCACTGCTGGGCATGATGCCCAGGATGAGGTATCGAGGGCATGGTCCACTCAGAGATGGAGAGGCCTCCTCCTTCCAAAGGGGATGGTTAGGGTGCCTTCTGGTAGCTTGGATTAGTGCCTGGGGAAGGCAGCATGATAAAGAAAAAAAAGGTGATGAACTTGGAATCAGGTGACCTGGATTCAAATCCTCCTTCAGACACTTACCAGCAGTGGGACTGGAGGTTAATTTAATTTCTTAGAACCCTGGTTTTCTTACATGTAAAATGGGGATAATACTTTTACTACCTATGTCACGGGGTTGTTATAAGCAAAGTACATCATAAATCCTAAAGCACTCAGAAATTTTAGATACTATGGTTATTAATATTTTCTACATATACATATGGGCCTTTCATACCACATACACATTCATCCATAGGCACAAACAGTTATATGAACAACTAAGTGGATAGATAGATTAGACAATATACACAAATGTCCATTTAGGCAAGAATTTCCTATAATGCACATTCACATGCTTCTTGCATGTATACAGTTGGTATACATGGTATACATATGGTTTCCAGAGAAACAAAAGACATAGGTTCCTCCTGTCTTCCTCTCCCTCCTGGGCCTCTGACACTAACTAGCTGTGTGACCATGTACAAATCACTTAACCTCCTAGAACTGCCCTGCCCTCCCACTTAATTCTCTAAGACCAGAAGTTTCAGATGAGTTACTGATTTGTATTCAGTGGAAGGAGTTTCCATACAAGAAGTCCCCACAATGATGAACTATTTTAAAGGTCTGGGCAGAAAAGAAATATGTATGTATGTATGTATGTATGTATGTATGTATGTATGTGGGACAGCTAGGTGGTGCAGTGGACAGAGCACCAGGCTTTGAGTTAGGAATTCAAATCTGACCTCACACACTTAATAGCTGTGTGACCCTGGGCAAGTCACCTAACTCCTATTTGCCTCAGTTCTTCATCTGTAAAATGAGGATGCATTGGAGAAGGAAATGGCAAAGCACTCCAGTATCTTTGCCAAGAAAAACCCATGGACAAAAGTCCATGAAGTCACATAGAGTCAGGACATGATTGAACAACAACAACAATGTACGTGTGTATGTACATGTAAATATGCATATACAACATAACAAATTCGGTACAGACAGACACACAGTTATGCAGACACAGAGATGATCCCCAAACTCACACAGATGCGCACACTGAGACCTGTAAATACATACTAAAAAACACAAACACACAGAGATACCACATGTATATCTGAGCCCCTCAGTCTCCAGGGAGATGAACTCTGAAGAATGTCCGGAGCTGGGCCAGCAATGGCGGGTGAGCTGAGGGGTTGGGGGAGTTGGGGAGAGCATGAGGGGGCTGGTGCCTTGCTCTAGAGATGAAACAAGGCAAACCCTCAGCTCCCAAGCCCCAGGGAGGGGGAGGAGACAGGATGTAGAACACCGGCTCCTTTGTGTCTCTCTGCACACCCCCCAACTTGCTCCCCAGACTGCCAAACCCCTAAGAGACAAGCGAGTCCAGACAAGGAGGCCGGGAGGGGGGTAGGCTTCAAGGGAAAGGGGGGCTGGGGGTATGGGGTCCCTGTCCTTCTGTAAGGCCCAGGAGGGAGAGGAGGACAGAGGAAAGGACAGTGGAGACACATGGTGGCTATAGAAAAAAAGTCAGGAGAATAGGAAATTCTTAAGGACAGTCCAGCACTGGCTCCAGACCCTCCCACTCCTCAGCAAGCTAATGGGTGCATTGTGTAGACTGTGTACTTGTGGAAGAGAAGCATTTGGACACCCCCAGTTCTTTGACTGTGCTCTTAGCATGTATGTACAGGCATGCTCATATGCATGCATGTGACAGGCATTAGTACAGCTGGACCATCAGTGATGATTCCTTGAATTTTTCTTCAGTTCCTCATTTTATTGCTTCTCGGAACCCTCTTCTGCCACCTCTCCCCATCAGTTTCTTGACTAGGGATAAGGGAAGATGCTTTGTCTAGAACTGACCAGAGGGAGATGGCCAAATATCATAGAATGTCAGAAGTGAAAGGCATATATCAAAGAACATCTCATCCAGCCCCGTATCTGACAGATGAAGAAACTGAGGCCCAGCAAGGAATTGGTTGTCCAAGGTCACACAGGCAGTAAATGGCAGAGTTTTAGTTCAAAACCAGCTTTTCTGATTCTATACCAAGAGCTATTTCCACTACACCACATTGCCTGCTTTATTTGAAGGCCTTGACACCCCACAAACATCAGAGCCTTCCCCAAAGTCAGTCAGATAGTCAAGAGGCAAGAATAGGTTGATTTGTCTTCAGCACAGGGAGGAGTGCAGAAGAGGCCTCAGGGTTACCTGCACCAATAAAGGAGGAGGGAGGCTAGACAGGGGTGGGAGTGGGGGGGAGCAGAACTGCTGACTTTTGTCGGGCATCAACTACTAATATTAATGAATCAGTCGAATTATTCAATCACCAAACATTTAGTAATCACCTAAATGTGCCAGGCACTCTGCTAGGTGTAGGAGATAGAGACAAAAACAAAATCTCTGCCTTCAATAACAATAACCCAAATTTACATACATGTTTCTATAAACCACTGTGTGAGATACGGAATGCAAGTATTATCCCCTTTTATAGTTGGGAAAACTGAGTCCTAGGGAGCTTTACTAGAATCAGGACTCATACTCTTCCAACTCCAAATCTAGTACCTTGTCTCCTAATGGAAGGGAAGAGTTGATCAAAAGCCCTAAAGGGAAGTGATCTGAAAGAGGGTCGGGCACCCTGAGAAAAGGGGAAAACAGTCAAAAGTGGGTAAAGGGTGCCTTCTATACCAGCTCCACCAGATACTGAGAGAACCCAGATGGTTTTTTCATTCCAACCTTTCCTCCACGGAGTCTGACTTGATTCTAAGTCCTTATCCCCACCCACAATTCCCCCTTAACCTGATCTTTTTCCTCCCATGCTGGCCAAAGGGAAGAAATGAGGCTGGATTCCCTGTCTCTATGGCAACCAAAACCGGTACACAACAGCAGAATCAAGGAAAAACCCTTGCCCACCCTGGTAACTATAGAAATCAGGGGCCCAGTTTTCAGGGTTACCAAACATTTCACTCTGCCATGGATACTGTGTTGCTATAGGAAACAGTGAAAGTGATGCCGGTCCCCATAGCAACGAGGATGCTACTGTTGGTTCTACAATATTGTCACAGGACCAGAGAGTATCTCCCCTGCTTCTCTCCTTGTTTTGGTAACTGGCGCCACCAGGATCTGTCCCTGCTTTGCCAGGAGATCTCCTCTCCTTTCCTCTCCACAGAGGGATGCCCAGAAGCCCAGGCTCCTTATTCTCACACAAACACCATCATTGTTCCCTTTCCTAGCTGCTCCAGCTGATGCCTTTTGCAGCTGTCATGCCTCCTTCTCCAGTGCCCTTTGACAATTAATGATGTAACCCCATCCCTTGCCAGGGACTGTGGGATGACCAGGAGAAGAGAGAAGGCTGAAGTCAAGAGTGGGAATGGGCATAAGGCCTGGAGTTAGAGAATCTGGATTCTAGCCCTGGTTCTTCCATTTACCGACTATGTGGCCTTGCACAAATCATTTTATCTCTCAGCCTCAGTTTCCTCAGCTGTAAAATGGGGATAATCACAGGGGTACTTTTAGCATGATATAGTGGATAGAGTACTGGACCTGGAGTCGAGAAGGATCTGTACCTTTGAACCTCAATTTCCTAACCCGTCAAAAAGGAGTGCCTATTTCATAGGGTTGTTGGGAGATACAAGTGAAACAAAATGTGTATACCACTTTGCAAAATTCAAAGTTATGTGTAAGCGCAAGCTATTCTTATTACTGCTGTTGAATGAATATGTACACGAGAGCACTTTGTAACTTGGAAGAGGCTGATACAATCAATCCCAGGCATTGTTATCACTGCTATCACTATTATTATTATTAAAAAAGAAGGAAGACTGGGGACGGACAGAGACTCTGAGGTCAGGAGCAGGTAGAGGATTTTTTTCCCCTCCAACCCTGGATATCTCTTCCAGCCTGATAGGACTTTGCACATATACACAGAACCCCCTTGAATATCCCACCCCCCAGGTAGTTTCCATAACAACACTAAAACTAGGATTTAAGCAGTCCCTGAAGCTCAATTCTATTAGAACCTACCTTTTAGCCCCCTTCCCTCAACCCCTCTTAATCAGTCGGCAGGTTTGGGGATGTCCAGGGCCTTACCCTGGGTGAGGCGGGTGGGCTGGTGGATAGGGAGCCCATCGATGGTGCAGGCATTGCCACAGGGGTACAGGGTGAGGGTCCCACGTAGGTTCTCAATGTAGCAGTGCTCAGGTGCGAGGCCAGGACCCTGTAGTGAGATATCCTTGGCAGCAGAGCCAATCACCGTCTTCCCTAGGGAATGTGGGGAGGGAGTGAGGAAGAGAGTTAGGGGTGTTTGCCCAAGGATAGGCAGGAAATAGCAAAGAGACCCAGCACTAGCACTATATCCTCTAAAAGTGAAGAGAAGCAATAGTGCAGCAAACAATGCCTACACCTTTCCTAATCTGTCCCCCCCTTTTGTTGGGCATGGTTGGCACTGGTAGCAAGCATCCTCAGAAGGAGAGACGATACCCTGAATCAGGGAGGGAAGCCCAGACATAAGCATCATAAAAAGCAGCACAGGTTCAGTCCAAGCCCGAGGAAGATGTCGAAATAGATTGCTTTCCCTTCAGATAGACTCCTCTCTATTCCCTTCCCTGCTCCCACCCCTCTCTGGCCAGGGCTGTCTCTTCCTAGGCCTCCCCCCTCCCCTACAAACAGGCCCCAGCCCTTCTGCACTTCTTTGCACAAGCTCCTCTTCCACTTCATTTTTCCTTCCTTCCCAGGGTCCCTTCTTTCACTAGCTCTTTGCTCTGCCCCCTTCTACCCTGTTCCTCCTGCCCTCTGGCACTCCCCTCTGTCTCAGGCCCCTGTCTCCCCCACACAGCTTCTGCACACCTACACAGCTTCCCCACACCCCACCCCTAGCAGAGCCCCTGGGGCTGGTATTTAGAGAATGCTAGGAATGTAGGATCACCCAGGCAACCAGTGCAGCTCAGGAAGGAGAGAGGAGGAGGAAGAGAGAGGAAGGGAGGGAAGGAGCTAGAGGGGAAAAGAGATGCTCAGTCAGGGCCTCTTCTCAGGAGGGTGCTCCCAGCTCACCCTGACTCTCTGTTTATACCTTCTCTCCAGAGACTCCTAAGATCACATCCTCCCTCCCTTCCCTGGCTCTGATCTCCCATCCTTCCAACCCCCAAGTCCAAGGCTCCTAACCAAAAACCCATAGGATCCTAGCTCCTCTGCTGTACCCCTACTTTCTCATTTGATTTTTTATCCTAGCCTTCAGAAAGCTAGATTATCTCTGTCAGAGGATAGGTGTTTGGGGAAAAGAGGAGTGAAAGGGAGAGGGAATCAGCAGAGGAGATGACCTGGTGGGAATGGAATGTATCAGCCCCGTGCTTCCCAGCAGGGTGTGTGTGTGGGGGGCACCACTACAATATTATTCATTTCTTGACGATGGGAAGGGTACCTATTTTCCTGCAGAGGCTCCCAGATCTTGAAGCAGCTGTGATTATGAGGCTGGGAGGTGGTTTGTGGGATAATCTGGCACATGCGTTCTCCTGACTCACCTTCCTCCAGGGGCAGAAGGGTGATGGCGGTGCTCAGGCGCCCACTGCCCAGGCTCACCAGGTGTGGCTTGTCCGTCTGTACCTTTAGCCCTTTGCCTGTCTCGATTAAATCCAGGGGCCCATTCTTGAAAGAGGGAGAATCATCAGTAGAACAAGGAGTTGAGACACAAAACCTCAATATAAGTTCTTACTGCCTTCCCTATCTATCCGAATTCAACACCCAAATAACATTCTCCCCTGCCTCCTCCCTCCCTCCCTCCCCAAATAGCTCCTCTGTCACACTGTTTGTTCCATCAGCTTTCTTTTTGTGTTAGATGACCTGTCTCCTCTTTGTTCAGTAGGGTAGACATAAATGGGGAGTCAGACACCTAGGTGGGAGAGATTAAAAGCCAGCAAAGCCCCAGGAAAGGTTGGGATGGGCCGAGTTCAAGACCAATTGCTTCTAATGGAGTACACACAGACTTTAGAATCACAGGATCATAGGATCATAGGGGTCAGACCTAAATTTGAGTCCCAGGTTTCTGATATTTTTGAGCTTTCTTGGGCAAGTCACTTAGACTTTAATCAATCAATCAGCATTTATCAAGCGACCAACACATGCCTGGTACTTTCACAAAGACAAATGAAGCAGTCTTTGATTTCAAGGAGCAGGCTTTTTTGAAGGTGATTTGGGGAGAGAGGGCACTACCTAATATTACCTACCTTATCAGGCTGGTGTGAGAATCAAGTGAGATGAGTCGTGCAAACCTTACACTGCCCCGTAAATTTAGCCGAACTGTGTCATATTTCTCAATCTGACTCTTGGTGACCCTATTTGGGGTTTTCTTGGCAAAGATATTGGAGTGGTTTACCATTTCCTTCTCCAGATCATTTTACAAATGGGGAAACTGAGGCAAACAGAACTGAGTGACTTGCCCAGGGTCACCTAGCTAGTAAGTGTCTGAAGTCAGATTTGAACACAGAAAGATGAGTCTTCCTTACTTCAGGTCCAGCACTCTAACCACTGCACCACTCAGCTGCCTCATAAATTTAACCTTGCATTATACTGGTGTTAACTATTCTTTTCTACCTGTGAGGAAGGTGCTTTGTAAATTATAAAGTTCTATAGCAAATAAGTTATTATTGCGATATTATCAAATTACTACATTATCTGCACTTAAGAGTAAGGGCAGAGTAGTGAACAAGGGGCCAGCCTCAGAGTCAGAAAGACCTGGGTTTAGCCTAGTGAGAAATACCCTCCATATTGATATGCATACCTGTTATCTCCCCTTTCTTCTAGGAGTCAGAGACTGATTCAACATCATAGTATGTCTTTGTGTCACCAGAGCCTAGCAGAGGGCCTGGCACATAGTAGACACTTACTACAAAATGTTCTTTGGTACTTGCTGTTCGACCTAAGCATCTAACTTAACCTCTCAGTGCCTCCTGGCAGTAAGACTACAAGCTGAAGAACAGATGTCTGCAATGGTAAAGAAAGTCTCAGGAGACCATACATTCATTGAGGGCAGGTGCTGTGGGTTTCTTTGTATATCCAGCCATTTGCACATAGTAGGTACTTAATAAATATTTATTGAATTCAACTGGGACCTGACCGGCACAGCAGGGTAAGTGTGTTGGGGTAGGGAGTGAAGGGAGGGAGAAGGGGAGAGAAAAAGAATACATAGATGTCTTCCAACAGTTCCAAAAACACCTTGGAAGTGAGTTCCAAGTCTATTCTGAGGATATTCTATGGGTGAATCACTTAACCAGATTAGATGGAAAACCAGATTAGATGGAAGAGCAAGCTCTTAATTGGATTTTGAGGATTGGGACAAGAAGGCAGATTCACTATTTATCTCTCCCCCAACTCTAACCACCAGTACTTTTTTTCCAGTCCAGAGACCTGGTGGGCACAAAAGCAGACCCAGTCTTTGCAACCTGCCAGTCTTAGCCTTCAGTCTACCCATCCCAGACTCTACTTCTCCTTGCCTCCAAATTCCAATCTGGTAACAACTCACCTGGACTCTGGCTTGGATCTTGCGCCCAGAGCCTGCTGTATTTCTGTTGAAAGTATCCATGGCTCTGTAGATCCAGAATTCCTAGGGGCATAGAAAAGGAGAGTTTAGGCTGAAGGTGCCAGTTCGGGGAAGGAAAGAACAGATAGTATGGACAAGATTTGTGCCGATCATCAAGCAAGGGTCTCAGGACATGGAGACACTCAAGAAGGTGTGTCTTTATCCCTGTAGAAAATCAGGTGCAGCCAAAGAGAAGCCCAGAGGAAAAGAAAACAGTAGCATTTTCTTCACTTACAGATTATAGCTACCCCTAAGCTAAGTCTTCTGCATCATCAGCCTGGGTACCCATACAGGCATAGGAACATCACATCAGGAAGCTCTGCTTTCTCCTCAGTGCCCTGTCCTTGATCTGTGTACCCCTTTCTTGATCCCAAGACCAGGAGTGAATAGTACCAGGGGTTCACTATACCATGGTTACTTGTCTTGGCAACCTGGAGTGCCCAGATCTTCAAATAATCGGAGCTGGGGATAGGTGTGTTGAGGCAGGTAGGTGGCACAGTGGATAGAGTATCAGGACTGGATTCTGGAAGACTCACTTTCCTTGAGTTTAAATCTGACCTCAGACACTTACTAGCTGTGTGACTCTGGACAAGTCACTTACCCCTGTTTGCCTCAGTTTCCTCATCTGTAAAATGAACTGGAGAAGGAAATGGCAAACCAGTCCAGTATCTTTGCCAAGAAAACCCCAAATGGGGTCAAAAAGAATCAGACATGACTGAAACAACTAAACAACAATGGGTGTGTAGAAAGTAGGTCTTTCAGGGGCACTGTACCTTTCTGAGAACAGAAACTTATAGAGGCTCGTTCCAAACAGGTGAGTGGCACAGCTAAGGCTGTTGCAGGAAGGGAGCTCTCAGCTCCCTCTCCTAACCCCTCCCTCTTTCCTTTTGTCTCCTCTCCCTGGGGTCTCACGAGGATCTATTTTCTTAAAGGGACTCAACAGGAACAATTAGTTTTCCCTGACAACTCATAAGCATACTTCTGTCCTAGGTCCTATGATTTCTTCTCTCAAAAAAAAACAAACAAAAAAAATCACCTCACTCTTACTCCTAATTCTTTCAACCCTTCCCCCACCCCAGCTACAAAACTCACTGGGGGAGAAACTGGGATTATCCGGACCAAATATGTAAATTGACTGGGTGACATGGAGGTCACACAGATGCACTGGGAGGATGAAGGCTGAGCATTTCTGGGGTATAGCCATTCACTATACTGTATCCTTTCCAGGATAAAAGATATATGTTTTCCTCTTCCACACACATATTTATCAGGGACCAGAGCTGTGTACAAACATATATATGTGCTGATGGCATACACACGTCTATGCTTACTTTATGTTCCTTAAGAATTTGACAATGGCAAAAAAAAAAGTCCTTTGATGTTATTGAGAAAAGTTAGAGGTGAAAGAGAGAGGAAGGGGAAGTTGGGGAACCCAGATCAGTGCCTCTAGCTGCCTTTCTCCTCTAGTCAACAATCAGCCAATTTGGAGAGGAAGCAGCAACAGGAGCCAGGAGGAGCTCAGCCTCAGACTCTGGCATGGGGGCTGAAAGGGCTAAGCCAGGGGTGTTACTAATTTTACCCTCCTGGCTCCCACCCTTCCGGGCTCGGACTGCAACGTCACCATTTCCACCCAAGCTGCAGGGAAATAGTCTGGAACTTGCCCTGGGACCCACCCCTGGACTAAATAGCAAGAGAGCATGTATAAGAGGTTCAAACAGACTGGGTACAACCCTGGGATGCCAGGCTATTGACCAGTTTCCAAGGACTCGGGGCACTGTTGATCTCTCCCTCTCGCTATTGCTATCAACCTGAGGCATAGCTTCTGCCTCAGGCCATGGGTGATTTAAAATCCTCTGTGAGAGGCCCCGTTGCGTGTGAGGGTGAAGGGAGGGGAGACTCTCAAAAGGCTGAAGAGAGTGTGATGGACTGTGCTGGTAGTGTAGAAGGGAGAGAAGTTAAAGGTAAAGAGTGGTGAATGGAAGGAGTTTCCTCACAGAGGAATGGATGATAATGGATAATGATGATGGAGAAAAATAAGGGGAGAGGAAAGACGGGTTAAGAGAAGTATCTTGAAAAGAGAGATGAGACGTGCTGGAGTACCTAGAGCCAGAAGAAGATAAGGTAGAGAGAAGAGGGGAATTTGGGAGGTGAGATGCTGTGACTCAGAGGCAGATGAGATCCTGAGACATGGAATCCCCTAGAAGTAGGAAGAGAAACTGGATGAACTGGACTCCTTATGATAATAGCTTTTCTGTTCATTCCAAAGTGGCCTCTAGATTGGGTTGACAGCGCTAGACTTCTCTCCAGATCTCCCCCCCCCATCCCCCAATTTACCCTTTCTGGGGAGTTTAGCCAGAGGAGCCCGAGGGTGCCCCCTGCCGGCCGAGTCTTTCTTAGGCGAACGCTGCAGCTCCTGACCCCATGGAGTCCAGCTGGAGCCCAGAGAGCTGTAATTACCCGCCCCACCCCGCCTTCTAAGGCCTTTCTGGGAAGTACAGCTAAGTCCCGCAGCCAAAAAAAGGTTCTCGCGGTTGTAACCCCAGACAC